>NC_092633.1:38717744-38840143 GCF_039555335.1 Amphiura filiformis | reverse complement strand
TAGTCTATTTTTTTTTTTTTAAGTTTTTTATTTTTTCGGTTTTGAAGTATCCCTCGACCAAGACCTAAATGCTAGGATCATTCATGGTTGACCTAAAAAAAAAAAAAAATTCAAGATATTTTGTTATTTTTAATATGAAAATTGATAATTTGTATTCATGTCATATAGTCTATTAATGATTTCAAAATGCATTCAAATTCAATACATTTTGAAATGAATACAAATTATCAATTTTCATATAAAAATAACAAAATATCTTGAATTTTTTTTTTTTTTTTTTTAGGTCAACCATGAATGATCCTGGCATTTAGGTCTAGGTCCAGAGACACTACAAAACCGAAAAATAAAAACTTAAAAAAAAAAAAAAAATTTTTATTTTTTTGCAATTTGGTACCGGTTACCCGCCTGAAAATTGCGGCAGGTACCCGGTACAAAATTACCCGAAAATGCCAGGCCTATCATGCACCCAGCTGAAGAATAGTTTAAGGTTTTGGTCATGAATACAATAGTCTCAAGCATTTTATTTTATTCATTACATACAGATATTGAATATAAGGTGAAAAGCAGTTGGCGGGAAAAATGCCTAAAGTGCGGCTTCAGAAAGAACTGGAGAATATCAAGCGGGAAAGTGAAGCTGCTTTCCAGATACGTGAGGAGTTCGTGAGATGGGACAATGTGAAGACAGCGCATGATTTGGTGGATGATATGGAGGTAGCAAGAATGCTACTGGACTGGTAAGTTGCACATTGTTTTTAAAATTCAAAGCAATGTTCAAATTTTAATTCAACATTTATGTTCTCCTTTCATTCATCATCAAAAGAGTTTTTATATTTGGATTATTTCTATTTTAAATTATACAGGGATATACACATGTGTAAATCTTATCATTTCAGGGATCTTGGGTTCAATTCCATGCATTGCCAATGTGAGTTTGGTCGCTGATCCATGCTCATCCTCACAGGTTTTTCTCCGGGTACTCCAGGTTTCATCCTGCTTCAAAAATCGGACCTCTTCCCATATCCCTGTCCCATGTTCGATTGGCATCCCTTTAATTTACATACGAGTGGTAACCTCTAAGCATTATGGGCTTAGCCTTAATTTGGCCAAATGTTATAAATAAATAAATATATTAATTTCTCTTGAGATTTAATTGTGCCATGATTTGTGAATAGGTGATTCACTCTCCGTTTTGTGTACCGGATAATTATTGAAGAAACGATTATGCAGATAATTGAACTTGTGTAAATATTTGGAAAATCATTGTAACCCCTAGCTTTCATATTGTCATATTCCACAGCTATGACTTAATTGGTGGTAACTTCCTAGTCTGGTCTGACCAAGCAAAACTTGCTCCGCCTCCTCTCCACGCAACACTATTTTTGCAGCATGTCTCCGAAGAAGGCTGGGAGGTTCTACAAGAAATCAAAGCACTTGGGGGCTGGAGACAGGATAAAGATAAAGATAAAACTGAGCCAGAGCAACGAAAATCCAAACGAAAACAGGCGCGGGTGAGACACATCGAACCAGTGCAAGTGAAACAGGAGGTTGTTGACCCAGAGGATGGTGAAGACAGAGATTCCCAAGACGACGACTACGTTCCAAGCGGCGATGATGATGATGATTTTGTTCCAGAGGAGGAGGACATCCAGCCCAAGCGTTTGACCAAAATGATACGGAAACCAAAAAGTAGGCCTGATCGTGGTAAGAAAGCAACAAAGAAGAAGGTAGCACAGGTGGAAGCGCAGGAATCGGATGACGATGCCACGGAAGATGAAGAGAAAGATGAAGAGGAAGAAACCTCACCACAGGTATGGGATTTTGATTTGCCTATTAATTGTGGAGAAATATGCGCACTGAATTGCAGGCCCGTTCAGTCTAGTTATTCTGCATTATTTACAAAAGTTCTGGTGTACAATTTATCCAAAAGTATTTCGGTATAAAGATGTTAAGCATACCTCAATGACGTTTCGTACCACATCGTAGTACTTTCTCAAATTGACTAATCATCTCTCGCACTCCTAATTTGAGAAAGTACTACGATGTAGTACGAAACGTCATTGAGGTATGTTTAACATCTTTATACCAAAATACTTTTGGATTTGTACACCAGAACTTTTGTAAATAATGTATTATGGACAATCCTGATGAATTTATTTATGGTTATTCTGCAGCTAACAAAATAAAAAAAGTCCTGCTATTTTAGATCCGATTTCTCGAAACTTGGTGATCAGGCTTCCTGCATAATAAGCCAGCAGACTAGCCCTACCAATGTAGATCCATTTTATCAAATAATCTTGCAAGGGGATATGTACAATGTGAAAATGTAATTGGGTTTTGAAGCCGGCTTACATGTTGGAAGCTTGACCAGTAGCCATGCTTGAGAAACCAACACGTAGGGGACACAGGATCCAGAAAGGGATGATTTAACGTTACCGTACACTAATTAATATTCCTTCCATATTGATATCACAAAAATATTTTTTCTGGAAAATATTTTTAAAGAGCAGTTTTTACGAATACCATCACTCCATTTGCAGTATGAGATAAATAGGTGCCACATAAATATATTGGTGAGTCAATTTCCTCTCCTCACTTGAATAATATTTTGAGTACACCTAGAAATAATTTTGCTACCAAATACATGATGTACAGTTTCTAATTACAACAGACTTGTTTTCCACATTTCTCATATTTTATCTTCACTGATCTTTGTGCTTAAACACGCAGCCGGCACAAAGGAAACGGGGCAGACCAAAAAAAAGAGAAGTACGCCCACCCCCTCCCCCAAGGAAATCAAAGAAAAAGAAACCAAAGCCTGAAGAACAAGAAACGTAAGTACATCATTTTTGTGAAACGGTGACCAGATCAAGGAAAATGAGTTAATGTCAAATTTGGTTGAATTAATATTTTTTTATAATAAAGTTTGGCCATGGTTGGGTGAACATCCTTTGTTTATGTTTTCTGTCTGCATGACATGCTTTCCTATAATTTGCACACACATGCTTGCAAATGTTTTGGGTTAAATGTGCCTAAATTGTTTAAAACACTTTATTTTATTTCACATTTCAATTTTTTATCTATTGCAAAGAATCATTTTCTCATGTTCTCATCATATACCAGTTAAAGGCTCATGTTCTGAGCCACAGCCTCATCCCACTTTGTCTCCATTGAAATGAAGAGTTTGGTCTCTGTGGATTCTGTTTCTCATTGACCCTAGCCTGAAAAATGTCTTGTTTGGATTTTGTAAGTGGGTGAACCATTCATATGCACATTTTGGGCTCTACCCATCAAAACAGATGGCATATCACAAAGATAGATAGGGAGTGGGGTCAGGGTCATGTGGTGAAATCGCCAATCGGACCATCCTTTAAACACTGAATTTATGCTTGCAGCGAGTTATTGAATTTTGACTCGGACTCTGCACATTTGGCTATGGTATTTGGCTTCCTCGAGACAGCAGCAATCGAGCACACAAAGTTACTGCACCCTAAAGAAGATAGACCATTTTTGGTCATATGTGTCACACATGGTCACTATGAGGAAGCCAAATGAACTATAGTAACTGATTGGTCAAAAATCAGTCATACGTTGTTCAACGGCCTTTCAACGGTATATTCAGCTTCAATTTATGACTGTGTCCAATGAAGAGGAAAGAATAAGAATTACACACTTTCCCTATTTCTTTGTAGCAATTTATTTGGAAATTGATTCTAAAAATACATTTGCAATTGATTTTTGCATTAGATGATTTCATAACAAAGGATGTTCCCTTACATGTAGCTGTAGAAGTTTTGTTTTGAGTTACTCAATCTTCGAAGCCTACAAAATGTACCATCCACTCATTCTGCAAACCAAAATAAGTCCTGCAATGCAAAACCTGCAATTTTATTTTTCCTCAAAAATATCAAAAATTGGGCTTTATTGCTAGAGGTTGGGGAAATCAAGTTCATGAAAACAATGTTTTGAACAGGGCCCAGTCCCAGAACTTCATGTTTCATTGTACTCATGAGCAACAACCTTTCTATGCTTTGTTCAACTTGGAATAGATGAGACTCAGCTTGGATTGATCTAGAATGCCATAAGCACAGTTAGGTGCAGCTCCTACAAAGCCATGATTTTTCCACGATATGGAAAATGGATAGAAAATGGAAATAGAAGTAATCATAAAATATTGTTAAAAATAAAACACATACATTCGCATTACAAGTTGAGACTTTATTGACCGTGCAGTGCAGTAATATCATTTTTGTCTCCTGCGAGTTGAACAAAGTATTTTCAATTTTCACACAGGGATGTCAGCCTGTCCAAAATATTTGTCGGTGTATGAGAAATTGCTATTTTCCCAAAGTGCCTGTTTTATTATCTTTTTCCAGCTCCAGTAACGCCTCATTAATTTCACTGATCCTTTGGATGTGTTGTTATAGGTATTAGCTTTTTGCTTTACAACATGACAAAGACAATATAACAGGGCTGTAGTGCTAGCTTTCATGCACCTCCAGTGAATATTGCCCAACTCTTACCCAGGATCATTAGCCTACTCTTACCCAGGAAGCATGAGGTGTCATTGGAATCAAGGCATTAGCCAGAGGGGTGTCTTTAGGGTGTCCAAAATGGTCCAAAATACCTTTCTACAAAATCAGGGTGTCCACTTCCTATTCACTCCATTATAAAAATCAGAATTTTAGGGTGTCCAAATTGAAAACAGGGGTTCCAAATGACACCTGGACACCCCTCTGGCTCATGCCTTGACTGGAATTGGAAGTTTGGAACAGATAACATTTTTCAAATTCTTGTTGAGCAACTATGTGGCCATATCCATCATTGTCAATGTCATTGTGAACACATGTCTTTTAAGCACTATGACATGTACCCCTACAGTACACTCAATCCCCCCACACCTTTTAGAACTTGCTTTGTAGTTACACATCTATGCCATCTATCAGTGATTATCTTCAACCAATCATAGCACAGCTACTAGACTGCCTTGGGAAGCTCTTGATCAAAGTAAAAAGCAGAATTCCTATTACAGAAGTATGCAATGCTGCTCTAAATGGAATGTTCACACACTTAATACCCTGCTGATAGTTGGCAACAGTAGGGCCTAAACATTGTAGATTAAGCCTGTTGGCAAATACTAATGGCCAGATTGCAGTCATTTTAATAGGAATTCTGCTCATCACTTTTTAGCTCAGTGAATACTTGATGTAATGTGGCCATAGCTCAGCATTTGCGGTTAAGTCCAGTGTATAGTCGGACATCTTTTGTGCATTGCGGTAGATGCAGCGACTATTTTCCCGCAGCGTGGAAAATAGCCACTGCACAGATACGTGTCAAGAAGGGAAACAAAGCCCCAAACAAAGTATATCATTTGAGTGTAAAATTGAAGCTGACAATTGAAGCTGGCAGTGGAGAAATGGCAATCGATGTGGGCAACCGAACATATATGACAACTATCACTCTGCCACAATGAATAACATCGGACTATACATTGACCTTTGGCCGTAGTAGTGATGGTCTGATAGATTCACCGACCATGCTGTACATAAGATTTGACCTGGCTGTACAGAAGTGTCACCTGTGAACTAGTATTAGAACTACCTTCAGCAAAATGGAGTATGCGGTTCAATGTCTATCAATCTAAACCGGTAGGCAAGTTATAATGAGCTCATACCATAATGAGTTGGCCAGAATTTGCATGGAATGTATTTGCACACGTGAAGCAAATGTGACAATCATTTTCTTAATTCTGTGAGCGAGATGCCATATATTGCTCCCAAAAGACAAATAGATGAACTATTCCATGGGTTAACATACTAATTCAAGTTCACAGGTATTGATGAATGAAACTTTGTGCATTTCCCATTGTGCACCTCTTGGAATGTTTTCAAACCACTCATAGAACTGTCTGTTGTGTGAAGTGATTTCAATATGTTGATCCTGGGTTTGTCTACTGGAAATCGGTTTAAACCAAAATTCCGTCCCATGAAGGTAACAGGCATATTGCATGATAACAGGCACAGCTCGGGCCTCTGGGTTGTATTGTATTGTATTGTATAATGGGAAGGAATTTTGGACAAACCCAGGATCCACTGTATATCACCTGTATGCATTATGGGAAATGTGTAAATGGTCTCTGTTGCATCAAGTATCTGCTGTGTGTATAATTAACTCTCGGACAGAAATTGTACGTTTGAATGCAGCTGCGCATCAAGCAAGCATATATATGCCGTATTATACTTGCATACAAGTATGACCAATCGGTTTATTTTACTAACCATGTTGTATCCAGGTAGTGTGTCTACAGAGCTTATGAAGTACGCACACAACCTAACGCTCAATGTTCACAAGCAGCCGTACAAATGTGTCCGAGAATTAAGTACATTATAAACAAAAGTGTTATTTCTATTTGTCGTTCACTGGAAATGGATATGGAGGCTCTCCATAACAAACCAATAACAACATACATGTAGTCAGTTGGGAAATAATATTACTACGGGGCTACAGGATAGTTAACAAATGTGCCCTCCCCTCCCCAAAGCCGTTTTGAGTTTTTGTTTTTTACCGTTTTATTTTTTATGTTGCTCAACCTGTATTTTAACACAATATTCATCTAATAATAAAAGAGACTACTAACACAAATTGCGCAATAATTGTTCCAAAATCTAAATTGTTGACATTAGCTCATTATTCCTTGATCATGTCACTAGTGTGTACTGTAAAACACATAACTGACCTTTTCCACAATAACTTCCATGAAGATAAAACAGCTCAGATCATCAGTATCAAGATTCTTTAATTTCGCATTTTATACATGTGATTTGCCAAAAGTTTTTACTGAAGTTTCTCATGTACCAAAAGATGGTTATAAATTCTAACCGATTTTAAAACACAAATAATTTTTAAATACCAAACAATTTTAATTGTTGACACCTAGAGTGCATTCTCATCACAACTAAACAGGCTTACTTTTATTCTGTTTTTGTTTGCTAAACTTTCCTTGTTTTGCTTTATTTGTTTCTTTTAATTTTGTTTGTTTTTTATCGCTTCACATAATTATAATAAAAATTGATGAAATTCAAAAGACCAATTTCAATTGCTTGGAAAATGATAAGTTGTTTTACAGTATACACGCATTATAATTCAATGTTCTTATTTCTGAAAATGTTAAATAATACAATGTAGTGCACCTGGGTTTGATCAGGAAGAATCTCAGAAAGACTAACTGTATTTTGTAAAAAGTTGAATTTTGTGTAGAATTAATTTTCTGTGCCCTGCAATTTGAACCTTTCAGTGTGTTTGAAGAGAAACAGAGAGAGTTTGAGGAGAGTTTGACTTGAGTGCTTTATACACATATAAATGCTTCTATGATCTTAAAACTGCTAGGCATGATATTTCACAGCAGAGAAGATCTCTAAGCAGTCCATAGATACAACTGAAACATCCGAATTGCTTGAGAACTAGTAATCACAGAGTTTCACACATTTCTTCTTTCTGTTGATTCCTGTTCCAAGAGCTGAGATTTTCAAACACTTCTAATAATAATGTCCAAAGCGCGTTGGAGTGGAGTAAGCATTTTGAGATGATCCCCTAGAAAAGAACACCACCAGTCAGTACCCTGTTCAAATGAGCTCTTTTTTGTTACTATTGGCCCACATTTGAATGAGGAAATAAAAGTCCTGAAAATAAAAAGTGACGTATACTGAAAAGTAAAAATTCAATTTAATGGACACATTTTGGCTATATACCAACTTGGCTGTAGGCGATCGCGACCCCGATTTCATGGTGAGTTGTGCAAGGTTTGAGATTCACTTCGGCGTTACTAACATGAGAATCATTCAACGCTGCAGACAGCTGTGCATTCAATTAAAATCATCACGCTAGCTACGAGAGCTGTGTTTCCATCGCGAGTACCCGGAGGTTTTTCACTGGTATGACTGGTATGCGCCTATAAATCTTCTCTGCTTCCACAGTATTAACTTCACGTTTTGGGGAGAACCCATGTTTCACGACATGAAATTTTCTTGAGCCTTGCAGGCCTATAAAAGAAAATTGCGTCATAAATTTCATGATTCAACTGCAATTACCAAAGGTACTGTGCATGCTTTAGCAGAGCTGTCAATTTTATATATATTGAAGGCGATATTATTGAGGGCATTCCAGGATGGAAATATTCTTTGCCGACTAAAATGTGTAATTATTTTTTCCGCTAAAGCGCTTGAGAATTTCAAAATGTGTGGCAAGGTAGGTAGGGACAAAATTTTGAAGATGCGTGAGATATATTTGAGGGCATAAGAAGGTGCCCCAAAGCGAGATACTTGCGCTGCATGTGTGGGAGTTGACAGCCCTGTTTCACAGTATATGAGGGAACCATGGGTAATGAACACCATAACAACTTCAGAATATAAGCCTTATAATTGTGTGAAATTGACCAATTTGAGCTTGCATTCAGCAGTTATCGACTGGTTGGAAGAACAAAGAGTAAGGAAGGTTATGTTACACAAAATTTCAACTTTTGCAGCAAGGTTTGCTGTGTGAAAAATATAATTATATATAAAACCTTGTTTTGGGAACATATATGTCAGCATTTGGATGGAAAATGTGCATTAAAATTTATATGAAGGGGACTCAAGAATTACGATATATTCAAAGTCAAATCGAACTGATGTAAGGGTTACATCACATTGTGGTGCGATGAATCATTAGCTGACTATAGCTTCAATAAGGCATGCATAACTAATATTCAGGTGCAGCTATACCAGTCAGCTTTGAGGGATGCACTCTACTTCAATGTGAAGATGTATAGCACTAGAATAGAATGTGTAAACTGCAGGGAGAATTGCAGCCGTGCAATTGCTTGATCTGAATACAACTATATCTAGATATAATAATTTGAAAGCACACCTTGCTAGGATGGAAGGTAACATGGTCAGAATGGCTGCTCAGGTGGAGTGGATGGAAATTCTTCTTCCTTCAAGTTGGACAATAATGGCCAGAAATGAAATCTGCAAGATGGAAGCTGACTGTATAATATAACCTCGCATATTAAAAAAAGTTCTAGTAGAGGATCTCATGAAGAGATCCAGTCATCATTATCTCTGTCAGAAATCTTGACCAGTGTATTACATATAAGCCTGTGTTTATGCATTTCCCTCCCCTAAAAAGAAACTTTCAAAGGGTTGTGAACCATGGTAGTGTAGGTTCACCACAACTTTAGGGAAAAGAGAATTTTCTTTGTAAACTTTCTAATAAAAAAGTATACTGATTATTATATACCAAGCCCACACAGAGTTTACATGCTTGCTAGATTGTCGCTGATGATGAATAAGCTCATACCCTTAACATTCGTCACAGAGAGGATTAGTTTAAGGCCAGGTTCTTGCGTACATTGTGAGAGGGAAATTTATCATTTCACAGCTACACATTGCGTACATGTATCTTAAGTTTTAAATAGATAGCATAGATTGAAGTTGGAGCAAATTCTCATGAACACTTGTACTGTCACACACATTAGAATGCAGTGATTGAGCTAACTGAACAGATATTGACTGTTACATGTACATGTAGGTTGCCAGCTTCATATGGGATATAAACTCTTGATGAGTTTGGTACTAACACTTGCGTGCACTTTGGTGACAAAATGCTAAAAAGCAATACTGTACACTCTAGGCATGTAGTCTCATGGGATTAGATGGTACAGGATTAATACTGAAAGAAAAGAAGTGTACTCAACAGTCAAGAATTAGCTCAATGCGATAAGGCGTTCGACTTATGGTGCGAGAGGTTATGAGTTCGGGAACCCTGGTGGTGCCTAGTATGCTCTCGTGGAAAAAAATTGAGTTAGGCTTGAAATTCCCTTGGACAAGGAACTCACTGCTAATTTGTTTCGTTGTAACCCGTACGAAACTCGGGGAGCTGATCCTGGTTGCGATGGTTACTGTGTGAATGTCTAGGGTAATGCGCCTTGAAGCAGCAAAGTCCCTGGAATTGTTGTTTAATGGTTTATGGAATGATGTGGGCCATAGTGGTCAGCTGACAACCTGTAAAGTGTGCTGAGGCTTGTGGATCAACGTCTAGGCGTTAGTGCCTGTGCGTGTAGCGCACTATAAATCACTCATAGCTTTTTTTTTTTTTTTTTTTTTTTTACTCCACCTAGTGATATGACAGCTCGATAAATTAGGCCTATAACACATTCTTGCTTATTTGTTTTGCAGTTCAAGTAAAAATATGGTAGGTCAGAAGTAGATTTCAGATTGCTTATGAACCTTAATTATTTAAAAAAAAAAACTTTAAAAATTGGCATGTAAAAATAACATGTAAAAGCTGGGAATGAGTGTGTGGCACGATTAGGCAAGAATGCGCTGCCTCATATTAATGTATACTTAATTCCTTCATTACATAACATCATAGATGGATTCACTTGATCTACATGTACATGGAATTATTTGCAACAATGTACTGGCCTTACAAATGTTTTTGCAAGATGGATTAGTTTTTTTATACAACATTAATGATCTAACTGAAGTTCACTACAAGTACTTTTAATATACATGCATGCACATTTGTACATTGTAGAAAAGCGTGGATGAAGTAGGGATTGTCAACATGACTATTTTTTGTAGTTTTCTTTGGCCTATTTAATTGTTATGGGAGGGTTTATTACAAACATGTTTAGGAAATATTTACAAACATGTTTTTAGTCTGTAGGAAGCTTTTTGTTTGTCTGTTTTACTATCCTTTCTCCATCTCATACATGTATGTAGTTGATGGTGTAGGCCGGCCCATTGGTCTGCATCAGGATTACGACTTACAGCTTTGTATAGTGATGTTATTGTAAATTGTGATTATTTACCAAGGATTTAACTGCTTTGTTTAGAGTTTGGGTGCTGACTTAGGAATGAAAGGGATGCTGTTGTGTAGAGTGGGGTTCTGGCCGTATTTCTACATGGTGACATTAGGCAGAACAGTTGTAAGGATATGAAGGATGGAAACAGTTGTGATATCTTTGGAGAGTTTGGCGACATAAAACAATGTCATCAATCCATCCCTGACACTAGATCAAGGGTGAAAATAAGTGGGAGACGGGTGCAGTTTACCCCCCCAGAGACCCTGAAATGGCCCCTGGAACCTATCTAAATTTAAGCTGACCAGGGACACTTTTCTTCAGAAACTGGTCCCTGGTCACTACACCCAAAAATTCAATTCCATAGCCATTAATGCATGATGAACTTATTCAGAACAAATATTGGCCCCCTTAGTGAAAGTGAACCAGGGGGCCATTTTGTGTAAAAAGAGCCCCTGGTTCATCATTTCCATATTTTCACCCTTGCACTAGATACTGAGATAAACTTGACCAATAGTTGTAACTTGTAATGTGCCTCTCCTGGTCCAGTTTAAGACCACCATTGTCCTTATTCTGGCCCATTTTAACATTAAAATCACAAATATTAACAAACTTAATTGCACACATTTGTGCAGATAAAGGCAATTACCGGGATAGTTGGAAACCCCTGCGACTTGGTGGACCTGGTGGACCCCTGCACATTATAGAAGACTTGCTTTTGAAGACTGCATGGTATATTATTGACTAGAGAAAAAGGGGACAAGACCTTGTTAAATTGATGTTTCAAAATCTGCAACCATTAGTGTCTGTAGAAGTGTGAATTGAAGAGAATTTTGCATCTCTGTGACTCTGGTCTTTTCTCCTTTTCTTACAACAGGTGTGACCCCAGTGGGAAAGCTTACACACGTAAAACACACAGGATATATCAATGCAAAATATGCCAAGTGATATGCTAGTCACAGCTTGAATTCAAAGCACTTGCTTGATTAGATTGCACAGAGATGTCGAAGCAAAGGAAGATGAGACAGAAAAAAGAGGAAGACGACAAATGCAGAAGGAAGCGAAGCAAAGAAAGAAGGAGGTGAAACAAAGGAAGGTGAAAAGGCACCAGGGATGAATGTGACTCAACACGCAAACCGTCTTGTATAGGTGCAACCCTTGTAACATGGTTCTCAAAGAAGAGGACGTGTATAAACATCGAACAAGGCATGACAGGTTGTATACAGTGTGTGACACTTGCGGCATAATGTTCACGTCTTGCAAATCATGGAAAGCGCACATGTCGAAACACGAAGCAGAGAGATCGGGCAACAGGTTCATCTGCAAAATTTGCGACCATGCAAGCATATTTTGAAGGACTTGAAAAAACATATGAGGGTGCACTCCAAGGAGCGCCCTGCGTGTCTTGCGAAGTGTGTGGAAAGCGTTCAAGCAAAGGAATGCTTTATATCGGCATGGGTTTGTCCACGGTGATGTGAAACCGTATACCTGTGAATACTGTGGCAAAGGGTTTATTAATAGATACAATGTGAAAGGTCATGTTAGAACTCATACAGGTGAAAAACCATTTCATTACGACATCTGTAATGCTGATTTACTCACGTTAGTCTAAAACTCACAAGAAATCTGCTCATGGCATTGATACTTGGAAAGATAATCAAGGAAATAAAGAATTTGATAATTTCAATGTGGAAGATCCAAATATGTATACAAAAGGCAAAATAGACACCACATCTCCTGCTAAGAAGGAAAACGTTGTAATCACTCCCGCCCAGCATGAACAGGCCCATGTCATCGTGCCCTCTCAACATGAACAGACACAAATCACCCCACCTTCCCTGCCTGAACAGATTCACCAAAGTATGGGTGAAGCAAGTACTAGTAAAGACACTTACAGCTCACTGGACAAGATGCCTAAAATTGTCCAAGAAAAAAATTACACAGGTTCAACTTCAAGACCCAAAGAGAGTCATCAGTAACCCACTACAACCTCCTCCTCCTCCCCCAATGTGCGCATCACAATATGCCACCACTGCCTGTTCCACAAGCCTTTATGCAATATACGATGTTAAGTCAGTTTATACCCCTTATGATTAATCCATTTGATTTTGCTGGCAGCAGTGAAATGGACCATAGTGCTAGTGAAGCTCCTGGAAAGTCTTTTACAAGTTTGTAGTACATGATTGCATGTGCAGGTGCTTTTATTTTAGAATATTTTCTTAGAGCCGTCTTTGACCTTTGCAATTACATTATATCAACATGACTGCATGCATCATGATATCATAAAAACTGTTCCAATAAAGAAAGGGAATGAATGCAAACAAAATATCTGACAAAATTAAAATTTTGCTCTACATGTATGTATTTAAAATCAGTGCAATAGATAAAATGAAATACTTGAGGGGTAACCACTTTTTAATGATAAGTTGAGAATGTGAATGATGCCTATTACTCATAATGACTGTCACAGACTTAGCAAAAATGAACAGGTTTATTGGCAACATACAATGGACTATATTTAATGTAATGTTGATAGTGATGAATTCAAATAAGAGGCTTACGATGATACCATAACTTATGATAAATGCATGTTTCAAACATAAGTTTCAAGATCTATTGTTCATCAAACTTATGCAGTGACATTGTAATACTTTTGTGTGAAAACAATATTAAAATGTTTTATGTGCAAAATATTTTTGCTTGGTCATACTGATTTAATACCTGAAAGTAATTAAAATGTGTTATTTTGTCCCAGATGTTAAATTGACTTTGACTTAATACCCCTACATGTCACAGATGTGTCATAAAGCTCCCGGAGCATTTTATGTTGAAGAAATCTGAATTCTGTGTTGTAACTTCTATTAAAGACACCTTGATATGCATGCATTGATAGACTATCATATTATACATGTTTGTAATGCATGAACTATATTATAGTGCCAGGTATCATATATTGTACCCTTACTCATAATACTCACTGATAAGTCAGCAGGGAAATAGGTGTAAATATTGTAGACAGTGCTCATCGGTAAGGTATGCAAGTCCAACATTAGATTGCAGCAATACTTTATAGCTTGCTTGAAAACATACAATGTAGAAAAAAACAATGAAACTAAAATTGAATAATGAGGTCTTGTTTGTAGAAATGACTGTTGAATTTGCACTACCGTGACACTGGTCTTTTCTCCTTCTATTACAACAGGCCCAGGAGAAAGTTTTTCGAGCGTAGAACACTCTAAAGTTGTATCGGTGCAACAAATGCCAGGTGCTGTGTGAGTCTATAGTGGATTTCCATAAACACTTCAAGTTTTTGCATTTGAATTTGGAGAAGCGGGAAATCAAAGATTGGGGAAGGTGAAACAAAAGACAAATGCGACAAAAGTGATTGTAGAAGCTGGCGTTAAGAGTGAAGTGGACATTGAAAGTGAAACCAAACACAAAGATGAAACAAAAAAGAACAAAGAAGGGGAAAGAAACTTGATATTGATGTTTCTAGTAATGCTACTATTATGTATCGCTGCATACCATGTAATGTGCTACTCAAAACAGAAGAGGTAGAACTTCACCGAAAAAGAGATGAAGACCGTCTGTTCACGGTGTGTGACACTTGCGGAGTCATTTTCACGTCCCGCAAAGCATGGAAGCAACATATGGCAAAGCATGCTGCAGAGAAGACCGGCACTCGGTTTATTTGTAAAATTTGCAGTAGAATGTTCATATTCCTGAAACAACTGAAAAAACACATGCGATTGCACTCTAAAGCTCGTCCACACGTCTGTGAAGTGTGCATAAAATCGTTCAAACAAAAAGAATGCTTTGTATCGGCATATGTTTGTCCACAGCGAAATTAAACCATATACTTGTGAGTTTTGTGGTAAAGGTTTTCCGACAGATACAATCTGAAGGGTCACCTCCGGACACACACAGGGGAGAAACCATTTCTGTGTGACATTTGCAACTCTTCATTCACCCAGCAACGTTAGTCTTAAAACTCACAAAGAAAACTGCTCATGGTATTGATCTGTGGAAAATTCAAAATCGCAAAGCGGTTGAGGAATTTGAAAATTTCAACGTTGCAGATGCAAATGCCAATCAGACTGTCAAAGTTGAAAGTGCAGTTGAAAAGACTGACAACACATCTTGTGCTACATTTGTTTGTAGCAGCTTGAAGAAAAGAAACTGTTGCCACTAGGGATATTGCTGGAACATCACAAAGTGATGCCCATGTACCAACTCATCAAATCGTTGGGGAATTACACAAAGAAAGATACAGCCATAGTGATTCGAGTAGAGAAAGCTCTAGTTTGCAAAGAAAGTCAGTTTCGAAAGAACCACCCATCCAGGACACTAAGCGTATCGGCACTCCCAATGTCCCTCATCCCAATATGCCACCCCCGCTGCCTATCCCACAGGGCTATATGCAGTTCAGTGAAGTTAGCCAGTTTATACCCCACTTGTTTAATCCATACGAGTATGCGAGTACCAGTGAAATGGATCGCGGAATTCATGACCCTGGTGGAAAATCATTTACTAGTTTATAGATCATTTGTAATGACAAATTATTATCTCACTATTTAAAAAAAGACATCTCAAATTTCTGTCACATAGGCCTACTTGGCTTGTGATCAGAACTTAATATTTTATATATCTGCAAATGAATGACTGCATTCATTTACAAATATCTTATTGTCAACTCTGTCAATGAATGGTGCATGAATTCTCAAAAACTTGATATGATAGTTTAACATACATGTAACAAAAACAAATAAAAGATAATTGACTGCATACCGTGTCAAGACAAAATTAAAAGAAAAACTGAAGTTTCACCACAAGACTTTTGGGGTTTTCAAAGCATTAATTTGTGATATTTTGGCCCATTTGTTTTGGAACATTAAACTGGACCATATGTTTTGGATCATAATTATACCCTACAAGTTAAAAACAGTTTTTGCTTGAATTTTATACTGCAGTGTCAACTCAGAGCCTATAAGTATATAGTGTTATTGAAGACTTAAGCTACATGTATAGAGTTGTGCATATATGACGTACATTTTGTATCATACCGTAAATATGGCAGACTTCTCAAATGCATTCAACAAAAGTTTGATTGCAACTACCGTGACAGCTCGTCTTCGTCTCACACACATGACAAATGCACTACGATCAAATAGGTTGATGACAACATTTGATCGAATGGACTGCACTGCGCCATGATTATGGTTAAGGACACCGGTTAAATTTCCTTCAAATCCTTTGTTTGGAGCCAATTGCCTCTATGTAAGTCATGCATGTGCTGTCAAACCCTTTTAACAATGTGGAGCAATATTAATGCATTAGTGAGTTGTCAAACACAGATCACAGAGCGACCAATCACAGACCAGACATGGGTTTAAAGCACTGCATGCAAAGCCTAAAAAGGACATGCACAGGTACAGTATCTCAATCTCAAACTACACTCACCCCCCACACACACACACACATATCATGTAATTTTTGTGTTGCCTGGAGAGAACCAGCCCAAATTCTTTCTTCTAAAGATGGAAGTAACATGTCAGTTTTCTTCATTTGTTAATGAAAAGAAAGGGGAATAGTTCTTTATGGAGCTCTGAAAGCCACTTCAAGCCAACAAAACAGATACAGAAAAGAATGTTGACAGAAACTTTAATTTGAGATCAACAACAACAAATATGCAATAATGGTTGATTATTGTAACAAGATGGTTGATTATTGTAAATTGATTTTATTGTTAAGATTTTGTTTGGTTTCTTTGCAATTGTCACTATTGATTGTGGAACAGGAACTGCATTCTGACTACACAGCACTGACAAGACCTTCCTGCTCTTTGCACAAATATTTGTGCTACATTTCTTGACCCCCCTACAAAAAAAGGGTGTAGGTTGTCTCTAAGGTTTCATATGGTATATCTGGAGGTAAGACCAGCCATCAAAGTTAACCATAAGGGGTTGGGGTGAAACCCACTATAGGTTTTGACAGTAAAAAAATGATTTTTATTTTGCTCTTGTGAAATTATTCTAAGGGATATGAACTTGGCAAAAACTTCCTGTCATATTTAGCCAAGATTCTGGTGAAAATTGCATGTTTTTGGTATAGTGACCCAAAAATCAAATTTGCCAATGCTTAGTAGTTACTGACTTTGTGTGATGGCAGCTTTTATTACAACTTAATTCACTGTAAAATGATGCAATTTGACAACATCGTGACGTTGGTCTTTTCTCCTTTTGTTATCAAAACAGGGTTGATGAGCCCAAGGAGAAAGCATTGAATCGAATTAGGAGAAAGCATAGAATGCGTAGGATATATCAATGCAAAACGTGCCAAACGACATTCCTGTTCTTACAAGAATTCCGAAAACACTTCCGATTGTCACACATGGAAAAAGGTGAAACTGTGGACAAAGTTGATGATTTTGCTAACTGGCTACATCGCTGTATAACATGTGACTTGATTCTGACCGAAGAAGAAGAACATCATCATGGACGGATACGCATCATGAAAAATAAACGTGTTGCCAACCACGTGTATGCGCGACTTGCGGAACCCTGTGCAATATTGATCAGTGGAGAAGGCACAGGGTGAAACATGATGCTGAAAGAGCAGGCAAACGATTTGTGTGTAAATTGTGTAGCAAAGACTTCTATTTGAAGGAAAATTTGAAACAGCATCTAACGCCCCACTCAAAAGAGCGTCCACATGTGTGTGAAACCTGTGGTAAATCATTCAAGTCACGTATAACCATTTGGAGAAAACACCTGCTTGTCCACAGTGACTCCAAACCGCTGACTTGTGAATTTTGTGGCAAAGGCTTTACAACACCTTACAATTTGAAAGGACACCTGCGGACACACACGGGAGAGAAACCATTTGCTTGTGACATTTGTAATACAGCTTTCACTCATAACGTGAGTCTGAAAACTCACAAGAAATCTGCTCATGGTATCGATGTGTGGAAAATTCAAAAATCGCAAATGGTTGAGGAATTTGAGAATTTCAATGTTGAAGATGTAAATGCCAAACACACGGCCAATGTGGAAAGAACACTTGAAATGACTGACAACGCATCTTTTGCTAGCAACTTAAAAAGAGAAACGGATATGGCTGGAGCATCACAAAGTGATGCTCGTGTACCGACTCATCAAATCGTTGGGGAATTTAAGAAAGAAAGTTACAGCCTTAGTAAATCAAGTCAAGAAAGCTCCAATTTGCAAACAAAGTCAGTTTGTAAAGAGCCACCCACCCAGGACACTAAGGGTGTCGGCACTCCCAATGTCCCTCATCCCAATATGCCACCCCCACTACCTATCCCACAGGGCTATATGCAGTACAGTGAAGTTCGCCAGTTTATACCCCTCATGTTTAATCCATACGAGTATGCGGGTACCAGTGAGACTGATCGCGGAATCCATGACCCTGGTGGAAAATCATTTACTAGTTTGTAGTATGATGGAGATCAATGCAGGTGAATTGTAAAGACCAATTATTATCTTACTATTTAAAAAAAAAAAAACAGCTAAAATTATGTGACATTCATTCATTCATTCATATTTTATTTTGCCAATCACCAAGGTCGACTTGTCTAGGTGATCAAACTTAATATAATTTGATCTGCAAATGAATGACTGCATTCATACTTCGGTCAACTACAAGTGTGTATTGTCAGCTCGTGTCTGTAGTAGAATTAATTGTTGCATGAATTCTCAAAAACTTGACAAAACCAAAGCAAAAGCAAGCATAAAATATTGACTGCATACCGTATTGATTACTTAATGCTATGTACTGGGACTGTGATACCCATATGATGATCTACAATGTAACTGCTCGCTTCACCCGCTATTCAAGGGGCATCACAGTTTGCGAACAGGGCTAGTTATATTATCAAAACCAAAAAAGAAGAAAATACACATGTACATTGTAGAATTGGTATTTCTACTGATAGTTTTCACCACCAAACTTGTGGGGTTTTCAAAGCAACATGGGGGATGTTAACCCATCTGCTTTGGAGCGCTAAAATTGATCAGATATTTTGGATGACGACCATGCATGTTCATCACACAGCGTAAAGACAAGTTCGGTTCTGAATAGAATCATATGAAAGCTGCGAAACATTAAACACCTCATTGAGACTCATTCGCTAACCAAGATAAAACTGGGATGTGACAGCCAAAGTGCTGAACTAGCAATTGTAATATGATCCTATCAGTTTTGCCATTTGAGATACTGTTTTAAGTTTGTATGATATTGATAAAGGGGCATTTTGTGATTTTGGGGTTGGAAGACCAGCCCCAAAGGGATGTAACGAATGCAAGGCTGCACGCATATTAGTATGTTTATTCTTGAGTTTTACACTGTAGTGTCTGAATCGAGCTTTAAAGTATGTAGCGTTATTGAAGACTTCATTTGCCTGCCAATGAAAATCAAGAAAATGTAATTTGATTTTAACAAGAATTGATGTTTTGGATATTCAAGTATTATCAGCAGCAACACATGTATGGAAGTGTCAAGTGGTAACTACAAATGTAGTTATGTACTATTCCACCTGTTTTCATACTTATATTTACTTTTTAGCATTTTGGTGTAGTTGAATTTAGCCTACTCGGGTAACATCATAAGCAAGCAAGTCTGGATTTGGGTACATACGTGTGCTGTCAAACCCTGTAAACAATACATGTGGAGCAATGTTAATGCATCAATTGAGTTGTCAAACACAGATTACAGAGTGACTGCTTATTCCACTGTAATAGGATTCAATTTGACAACATTGTGACGTGGGTCTTGTCTCATTTTGTTATCAAAACAGGGTTGATGAGCCCAAGGAGAAAGCATTGAATCAAATTAGGAGAAAGCATAGAACATGTAGGATATATCAATGCAAAACGTGCCAAATGACATACCTGTTCTTACAAGACTTCCGAAAACACTTCAGATTGTCACACGTGGAAAAAGGAGAAACAGTGGACAAAGTTGATGATTTTGCGAACTGGCTACATCGCTGTATACCATGTGACTTGATTCTGACCGAAGAAGAAGAATATCATCACAGAAAGATACACTGCACGAAAACTAAACTTGTTGCCAAACACGTATGCGCAACTTGCGGAACCTTATGCACGATTGCTCAGTGGAGAAAGCATAGGGAGAGACATGATGCTGAAAGAACGGGCAAACGATTTGTCTGTAAATTGTGTAGCAATGACTTCACTACAAAGGAAAATTTAAAACAGCATCTAAGGTCCCACTCAAAAGAGCGTCCACATGTGTGTGAAATCTGTGGTAAGTCATTCAAGCGTATAGGCATTATGAACAAACACCTGCTTCTCCACAGGGACTCCAAACCGCTGACTTGTGAATTTTGTGGCAAAGGCTTTACAACTTCTTACAACTTGAAAGGACACCTCCGGATACACACAGGAGACAAACCATTCAAATGTGACATGTGTAATGCAGCTTTCACCCACAACGTGAGTCTGAAAACTCACAAGATGTGTGGAAGGATAAAAAATCCCAAGAGCTTCAAGAGTTTGATCATTTAAAAACGGAAGATGAATCTGTGTATGAACAATATTATGAAGTTCAAAATGTGTCTGATGAAGAAGGTGGTTCTGCTCAATCACTAAAAAAAGAAAATCAAAACTTGAGCAAAGAGAGTGGAAGCAGTAATTTAATAATCAAGTGGAACACTTTTGAGGCAGCTGGAAGCTTACAAAACTTGAATGAGAAAAGTGAGGCAGCTGAGAATAGTTAGGAAAGAAGAATGTAATAAACTGTACAAACTGGGAGTGATCATAAAAAGAAAAGACCACAGGTCTACAAATAGCCAGTGTTACGACATTAAAAAAAATCACCCTTGTGACTGTGTGTATCAGGCCATACTGTCACCTGCACCGACACTTTGCGGAGAGCCCAAATTTCAACCCAATCTTGATGTTGAGCATTATCAACTTAACATTGAAAGTATTCTAATTCAAAGAAACTACATACATGTCTAGCATAAATCTGACTTTCTGTTAGCCTCTGTGACACTCACAGACTTGTGTGGGGTTGGGGGAGGTCCTGGAAGTTTTGAAGGAGTGTAAGGCTGCCTGGATAACTGTTTATGGCTGGATGTAGAGTTCGGATTCTAAATACATTGTATACATGTACATGTATGTGCTATTGTAGACTTCATTTGTCTGCCAAAGAAAATCAAGAAAATGCTCAAGAGATCAATTCAATCATCAAAAAAAGCTACATGCATTTGTATACAAGCTAGCTGTAGTCTCTGTAGCCCTATATATTTTTTTACCCTGGAAATTGCACTAAGGACTGTTGGTCTAGATTGGGGTATAAGCATATTGCCAAGTTCTCTAACAATATAGTTGGTGCAGTATCACAGAGCAAACAATGGCAGACAATGCAGTGCATAGTATTGTACAAAAATTTAACATCCTGAAAATCAATGAGTTGTCAACTGAACTGCAGATCACAGATCAACCAAAGCAACCATTCACAATGCATAAATGGATTATATGCGCTGCATGCTTTTAAGGGACATTCAGAGATCTGTAAACTATACTATCCCCCACACATATCATTTGTTTTGTACTATTAGAATATTTACTAATGTACATGTAGTAACTAGCCTAGAAATACATAAGCTAGACACTGCATGTTCATGCCAAGATAGGCCAATCTCTTTATACCTTGGGATAAGGAGTTCCTATGTGAATCAAATAGGGAACACAATTCCAAACATGGATGGAACATTTCAGTTATCTTCATATTTTGCTGATATTTCCTTGATTTATCAACCATTTACAGGTTTCTTGGGTCTTGAAGGATTTCTGAAAGTTTCTTGATGCCGACAAAACTATACAGAATAAGAACATTGACACAATGACAGCAACTTAAAATTACATTTATTTCAGGTTTATCAATGCAACAGTTATTTAATTAATTAATGTGGAAATCTTGTGGTTGATTAGAATGAATAATTGATTCAGCAGAACAGTAACTGCATTTTGACTAGACCAAACTTTCCTCGGATAAACTTTCAGGCTGACATAACTTTCCTGCCTTATAAGATCCCATATTTGACTTGAAGACTGATTTTGTGACTACGTACATTGTAGGTAGGGCTTTAATTTGCACGCCAGAAAGTATCTGTGCTACTTCTTAATATGTTTGTATGTTAAGTGGCTTTATGTGATGGTGGCATTATGTAGCAACTTTATTCACTGTAAAATGATTTGACAACATCGTGACGTTGGTCTTTTCTCCTTTTGTTATCACAACAGGGTTGATGAGCCCAAGGAGAAAGCATTCAATCGTAGAACACGTCGGATATATCAATGCAAAACGTGCCAATTGATATGCACATCGATACAAGAATTTCGAAAACACTACCGGTTGTCACACATCGAGAAAGGCGCACAGCTGGATAAAATTGACAATTTTGCCAACCGTCTATATCGCTGCTTACCATGTGACGTAGTTCTGAATGAAGAAGAATTGCACATTCACCGACGCAAACACCACGCGCGTATAGTCTTAATGTCCCCAGCCACGTATGCGAGACTTGTGGAACCTTATGTACAACATACGCTCAGTGGAGATCACATGTGCAGAAACACGATGCTGAAAGAACAGGCAAACGATTTGTCTGTAAACTGTGTAGTAAAGCCTTCATTTTCATGAAAGATTTAAGAAAGCATCTGAGGTCCCACTCAAAAGATCGTCCCCATGTGTGTGAAATCTGTGGTAAGTCGTTCAAGGGTGCATCTGTTTTAAAGAAACACCTGTTTGTCCACAGTGACTCCAAACCACTGACCTGTGAATTCTGTGGCAAAGGATTCAAAGATAAGTACAACTTGAAGGGTCATGTTAGGACACACACTGGAGAGAAACCCTTTCGCTGTGACATTTGTAACACGGCTTTCACTCACAATGTGAGTCTGAAAACTCACAAGAAATCTGCTCATGGTATTGATGTGTGGAAGGATCAGAAACCACAAGAGCTTCAAGAGTTTGATCATATGAAATTAGAAGATCCAAATGTATTTCAACAATACAAAGTTCAAAATGTGTCTTATGAAGATGACGGTACTGCCCAATCACAGATAAAAGAAAATCAAAACTTGCACAAAGAGTGCACAGGCTCACAAAACTCTAGTGGAAAGATAGAGGCAGCTGGAAGTTCACAACACTTGAGTGAGGGAAGGAATGAGGGTGGAATGTCACAAGATATACAAACTATCGGGGAAGAAAAAAGAGATGACCCGCAGGCGTCATCCTTTGTCACTATGCCTTTCCGGCCGTTAGCTCCACCACCACTGCTACCACCTGGGCCAAGACTTCATGGAGAGCCAAATTTTCATCACAATCTTGATGTTACGCATTACCAGCCTGTTGTGAACAATCAAGTGCCATTATTCAATTATCAAAGTAGCTACATGCATTTGTAGACTAGCTGTTGTCTGTGGCTTTTACAGAGTTTGGCCGAGGTGGGGGGAGGGGGAGCCCTGAGAGTTAGATTATTATTATTATTTGTATTTTATTTATACAGAGTAGCCTCATCAGCACCTCCCCTATTGGAAGTTTTAATAATATTTTACGGTAACACATATTTTACGAAAGATATAAACACATTTTTAAAAATATATTTATAAACACATTTTTAAAGATATATTTACAAACAGGGAAAATCTATTCCAATTGGCCAGCAGGGAACCAAAGGATGGATCCAAAAGGATAAAACATTTTTAAAAGTATAATGTTATTACATTGATGAAACAGAATAAATTGTTATAGAAATACACAGTTTGTGAAATGAAAGTTACACCAGAGCTTTGCTGTGCTGCCCCCAAAAAATCATCTCATCCTAATCAATGGCCTTGCCGCTCTGCTCGAAATGTCATAGTCTTTTAAAGAGGCATGGTCCGATATTCAGGTTCTGTTTTTTTTTATCTTGGATCGAGGCATACAGTAGCATTTGACAAAGAAGGTGTCAAACTGTATGTTTTTCAAATGAAGTATAGTTTTAACATCTAGGAAACTAGGATGTTTTCATATAAAAGGTACATTGTACAGCAAAATAGGTTTTGGTATGTAGCTTGACCTATTTGCTGAGCTGCATGTTATTAAATACTGTTTTATTATTTTACTGTAATTTGTGATATTAATTGATGTTGGTGTACATGAAAGAAGCCTTCAAAGTGTTTTGACATAATTTGTACTATAATACATGTAGATAGCAGTGGAAAATCTCGAAATTTGCTATTCAGATTGCTAATTTTATTGTGTGGTGCAAATTTATACCACCTAGTATTAAAATGAAGCAAATTATGATAAACTTCAAAGTTGGCAGAGTGATTGATTTTGGGGGTCTGGTGCCAAGTAGTTTACATCACGAAATATGTGTGCATGGATTCACATTGAATGTTACGATGATTTGCCAATGATAAAAGTGACAAAAACGATCTCCTTCTAATCCTATATAGTTGTATCCATTTACATAACAGGCAAGTGCCACAAGGGCATTTCTTTGATAATTATAATGTTACTTGGAATTAATTTTTATTGATCAGTTATTTCATGATTGGGGTTATTTTAATTATTATTTGTATTAGCTAACCTTTGTTATTGGCAAACCTTCGTTGTGAGGTCACCTTACTTAAAAGAACCTCGTAAATCAAGTTTGTGCTTGGTTTTATCACCAAAATCCAAGTTCATACATGTATGCTTTTTTTTTTCCCCCAAATTTCTGGTATCACTTGTTACAGGACCATTAGCCTGAAACCTCACATCTTTAAAAACCATTGTGTGTTGCGCACAACAACTAAAAAACAAAGCAAAACATTATTTGCGCCCCTCATCCAAAAAAGAAAAAGAAACCCCACACACTTTACTGTACACCATTCATCTTGGAACAGATCATTCATGATTCTATTCCTGGACTTCATGTGTTTATATGCAATAATGTATGCTTAAAAAGAATAAGTATGATAATCAACCAGAATCAGTTAAAGAATATGTAATTGCTATGTGATATTAAAAATGTGGTAGTACTTAGTAGCACCAACACCATCTTGTGACTTGAAAAAAAATTGGACACTCGGTCAAAAATGTAACAATGATTCAATTTATTTCAATCTGACATGTAATCTATGTTAATATGAAAAAGTTATTGTTTGTATTTTAAAGCTTCTCTGCTGCTTGTGATGTATAATACATTGTTCTTGGATCATTTGTCATTTACACTGCAAATAAATAAAAATGTTGTTTGAAAGTAACTTGTTATGCCTCGCATATAATGTTGTCTCAATTTTGTCAAGTGGTAAAAAGTATAAAAAGGTTAATTCACTCTGTTTTACATAAAAGTTTGATTTTTATGTTTTCATAGACTTCCATGCAAAGGGGCTGTGCATTAATTAATAAAATGAAGGGGCAAGAATTTGTTGGGGGGGGGGGGATAACTTTTTTAGATTGAAAGAGGGAGGCAAGCAATTTTTGGCACACATTACTGGGCAACTTTTTAAAAAGTAAAATGCTCTAAGAAAGCCTTTTTCAATCTTCTAAACAGTTGTTTATTTGTTAGCTTATTTTTTTAAAACTGGCTGGTCATAGCATGACTTTAAATTTCAAAATTTTCCATTTCTCTTTTAACAGTCCTGCACCTATGGAGTCAATAAGCGGTAACGGTACCGACCCTATGGAGTCAATCGGAGGTAACAGTACCGTACCTATGGAGTCGATCATCAGAGGTGACGGTTGCTTTACTCGCCGAATATATCAATGCAAAATCTGTTCAGCAGAGAGTAAGTCAGCAAGTGAATTCCGAAAGCACTTCAAGGAACATGTGGAACCTAAAGATGGGATTGGTAAAGAAACCAAGATTAATGTTGCTGAAAACTCGGTTCTTTTACATCATTGCCTAAAATGTGATTTAATCTTCACAGAAGAGAGTATCAAGCCGCATCGAACAAGGCATGCATACCTGAATTTGAAAATGGATATTATATGTGATATCTGTGGCAAACTATTTATACACAAAAATGGTTGGAAAGCACATATGAAGACTCACAGGGCAAAGCAATCTGGTAAACGGTTCCGTTGTGAAATATGTAACAAAGAGTTCTTACAGCTGAAAGATGTGAAGATACACTTGAGAAACCATGCAACCAACCGTCCTTTAACATGTGAAAAGTGCGGGAAAGGGTTTAAAACTAGTGCCCATCTAAGTCGGCATAGGAGTATTCATAGCGATGTCAAACCACTTATTTGCGAACTATGCGGTAAAGGATTTACTCACAGGTACAATCTAAATGGTCATCTGAGAACACACACAGGAGAGAAACCATTCAAATGTGACATCTGTAACGCTGCTTTCACCCACAATGTGAGTCTGAAAACTCACAAGAAATCTGCTCATGGTATCGATATGTGGAAGGATCAGAAACCACAAACGCTTCAAGAGGTTGATATAAAAGTGGAAGATCCAAATCTGTTTGTACAATATGAAGTTCAAAATGTGGCTATAGAAGGCGGTACTGCCCAAGAAAGTGGAGGCTCTAGTGGAAAGATGGAAGTAGCCAGAAGTTCACAAATGTTGAGTGAGAAAAGTGAGGTAGCTGGAAGTTCACAACACTTGAGTGAGGAAAGTAAAGCTGAAGGAAGTTCACAATACTCAAGTAAAGAAAGAATGAAGAGCAAAGAGAGTGCAGGTTTGCAAAACTTTAGTGGAAAGATGAAGACTGCAGGAAGGTTGCAACACTTCGGTGAGGAAAGTAAGGAAGGCGCAATTTCACAAGATATGCGAACTGCTGTTGGGGAAACCATAAACAGAGATGACCCACATACTTCATCCTTTGTTACTGTGCCCTTCATGCCATCAAATGTACCACCACCACCACAAAGACTTCATGGAGAGCCCAATTTTCAACCCAATCTTGATGTTGCACATCATCAACCTACTGTTAGCAACCCAGAAGCGCTATTCAATTATGAAAGAAGCTACATGTACAATTATTGCCAGCGTTACAAGGATTTCATGAATTTGTAGACAATCAGAAATCACTTCTGGCTTCATATTATACTTCTTGTAAGATATAAAAAGATTTTGGTGTTAACTTGAATGATCTCAAAAGTCATCACAAAAGAACTCAGCTGTTATAAATTCCACTGTAGTTTCAGAACTGTTAATCGTATTCACAGTATTTTAGCATAAGTAGCATGTATCACATGTAGTATTTTAATAGTTTGATGGTTGATTTTGATATAGGGCAAAGAGGGCCAAACAAAAGTTTCAAAATGGTCAAATACCTATTGCCCCACCATTGGGCAGTAAGGACCACTTAATGTCACTGTAAATAAATACACGGTGTTTAAAAATGAACACATTTTTGTTTCCTTTTGTACAAAGTAACATAGGCGGATAACAAATCTATCAAATGAAAGCATTAAAAACAGAATCAAGTATTAAGTAAAATGTAGTCCCTAATGCCCCTCTTTGCCCTATTTGTCATGGCTATGTTTGAAAGTAACTTGTTATTGTCTTACATGCATCAATGTTGTCTCAATTTTGTCAAGTGGTGAAAGTATAAAAATAATTTACTCTGTTTCACATAATTTTAATAGTTTGGTTTAAAATTACATAATGCTTTTAAACAATCTGCTAAATGTTGTCATGGGCTTTTATGCTAAACGGACACTAGATCCTTTTACAATGGCAGCCCCCATATTCTTTACCACTATTAACCCCCTTCCAAGTCAAAATAAGAAATGAGTAACTAGTTAAAATTGTAGGACAATCCTGGCACCCAGGATATGGCATGATACTCTAATTGAGTTGAACCGGTATAACAGCTGAAGCAACTCTTCAGAACATGGATATTATTTCAAATTGTTCTGTTTCTTCCATTGTTGTGCTTCTATTCTGTTCTACTGATATCCAATGCATCTCAGGTTTACCATCATGGACTTGTAAGGTTTGTGCCAGGCACTAGCTGGCCAGGGACCTAACTTGCTCATACCCTGAGTAGCTGGCCTAGTCAGAGCATAATAAGGTTTTTGGCTAGCATATGCTCATATGCGCTGACCAGGATTGTGGAATAGCTATATTATATGGCATGGACTCAATGGGAGCTTGAATATAATGTGATAAAGCAAAATCAGTCGAACTCGGAAATATACATTTTTCAGTTTCTTATAGGATAGTGAAAAGCATTTACAAAGCTGCATTTTGCAGAAAACTCCATTGAAATTGAACAACCATTTCCAAAGATATGAACAATACGAGTTTCCAATACCTGAATACAGGAAATATTTCCTTTGTTTGGCTATATCTCAAAATCAATATTACAGAGTTCCGACTGATTTTGCTTGATCGCATCATACATGTATATGATAATAGCTGCATGCATGTGACATCTAAACATTTCAAAACAGTCAGTGGTCACCTGACACCTGTATGTAGGTCAAAAATGAAACAATTGATGTTCATGAAACTTAATAATTTTGAATATTCACAAGAAAATTATAGGTTATTGTTGTAAGAGCATTATGGTTCATTGGAGCTAATATGAATTTGAGATGTAATTTGATTTTTATGAAACTAGGAAGAAATGATCTGCATCAAGCCTTGAAATAAGCAGACTGAAATCAGGAGCAATTTGTATTTGGACATTGCTCCTGGGTCATTGGGATTTAATACAAAAACCAGGAGCTATTTCTGAAGAAACATGAGCAATTTCAAATTCTAAATCCTTTTCTGCATACAATACAGCATACCAGGAACCAGAAGCAATTAATTTGTTTTAGAAAATTGCTCTTGGTTAGTGTGAAATTTTACAAGGACCAGGAGCATGGCTTTACGAGGGCAAATTTGCTCCTGGCACCTGCTTATTCAAGGCTTGATCTGCATTACATTTTGGAAGTTTTTTTTGGGGGTAAATGGGTCATCTTGTTCAGTCCTGTGTAAGAGGGTACTGCAGCAAATAATGGCATTCATACATTGAAGCATGAAGGTGTAACTAAATAAAAAATAATAATATGAGAGCCCTAATGAATATAAAATTGATGTGAAAACACTTCATCTGCCAGGAAAAGAAATTGTCTTGTGTTGGGGCAACGTATGCTTTGATATAATTTCCTTGATGTCACAATAAAAGATGGGCAACTGGTGAAACCGGGATTTAAACCGAGTACTTATACAAGCATCTTCTCTTAACAGTCTGATTCTCTGACCAATCTGCCCCAGAAAAGTATATGAAATAGCAGTAATGAAACTAATGAGCTTCACCCCTCAAGTTGGGGGTGGGGGTGAGGTTCAGAATACACAAAGGTTCAATACTACTGAAAATATTACAAATAACTGATTCTTAGTTAGGGCTGCAGCCATGTCAAAATGTTTGGGATATTTTTAATTTGTCAATATTACCACTAATTTTGGGTATGAATTACTGATATCCCTGAGAATTCCAGGTGAAATTGGCGAGGAATTTATTTTTCATTGGAAGACTGAGTACATGTACCTGCACAGCATTGGCATCATTTTGAATGAGTCCAAAATACGAAAATAAGGACATTTGTAACATTCAGCATAGTTTTAGTAATATTTTGTATGTAGTGAAAAATATCGTATTATGATAGATCCAAAGTGTTGTTTTTGTTCACATGTTCCTGGCTGCAACACTTTTAGTCTTTAACAGTCGTTTATTTGTAAGTTTATTTTTAAAACTTGCTGGTCACAGCATGACTTTAAATTTCAAAATTTTCCCTTTCTCTTTCAACAGTCCGGCACCTATGGAGTCAATAAGAGGTAACAGTACTGCTCCTATGGAGTCAATCGGAGGTAGCGGTACCACACCTATGGAGTCAACCAGTGGTTATGGTACCGCACCTATGGAGTCGATCATCAGACGTAACGGTACCTTTACTCGCCGAATATATCAATGCAAAATCTGTTCAACAGGGTGTAAGACAAGAACAGAATTCCGAAAGCACTTCAAGGAACATCTGGAACCTAAAGATAAGGCTCGTAAAGAGATTAATGTTGCTGAAAATTCATTTCTCTTGCATCATTGCTTAAAATGTGATTTATTCTTCACCGAAGAAAGTGTGAAGTATCATCGAAAAGTACATTCATACAGGAATAAGGATATGGATATTATGTGTGATATCTGTGGCAAACTATTTAAAAATAAATGTGTATGGAGAGCACATATGAAGGCTCATAAGGCAAAGGAATCCGGTAAACGGTTCCTTTGTGAAGTATGCAACAAAGAGTTTGTACAAATGAAAGATCTGAAGGCGCACTTGCAAAAACATACATATAAACGTGTTATAACATGTGAAAAATGCGGGAAAGGATTTAAAACTAATTCGAAGCTACGGCGTCATATGAAGGTTCACAGCGAGGTCAAACCATTTACATGCAAACAATGTGGTAAAGGATTTACACTCAAATACAATTTGAAAGGTCACCAGAGAATGCACACAGGAGAGAAACCATTCAAATGTGACATCTGTAATGCTGCTTTCACCCACAATGTGAGTCTGAAAACTCACAAGAGATCTGCTCATGGTATCGATATGTGGAAGGATCAGAAACCGCAAGAGCTTCAAGAGATTGATCATAAAATAGTGGCAGATCCAAATCTGTTTGTACAATATGAAGTTCAAAATGTATCTAAAGAAGAAGATGATACTGTCCAATCATGGATTAAAGAAAATCTAAACTTGAGCAAAGAAAGTGGAGGCTCGCAAAACTGTACTGGAGAGATAAAGGCAGCCAAAAGTTCTCAAAACGTGAGTGATAAAAGTGAGGCAGCTGGAAGTTCACAACTCTTGATTGATGAAAGTATAGCTGATGGAAGTGAACAACACCCAAGTGAGGAAAGAATGGAGAGCAAAGACAGTGGAAGCTTGCAAAACTATAGCGGAAAGATAGAGGCAGCAGGACGTTCACAACACTTGAGTGAGGAAAATAAGGAAGATGTAACTTCACAAGATGTACAAACTGCTAGGGAAATCATAAACAGAGATGATTCACATGCTTCATCCTTTGTTACCGTGCCCTTCAGACCATTAAATGTACCACCACCACCACCACCACAAAGACTTCATGGAGAGCCCAATTTTCAACCCAATCTTGATGTTGCACATCATCAACCTACTGTTAGCAACCAAGAAGCATTATTCGATTATGAAAGAAGCTACAAGGATTGCCAGCGTTACAAGGATTTCATGAATTTGTAGACAATCAGAATCGGCAAGAAATAAAAGGAATTTGATGTTAACTTTAATGATCTCTAAAGTCTAAATACGCCTATAATTTATAAATATGCCTATTGTTTCAGAACTATTATTCGTATTCACAATATTTTAGCATACATAAAATGATGGTTACCTACTTTTATTTTGATTGGTGATTTTGATTTTCCATTCTCTCAATTTCATTCAATATTTAAAACAGAACAGTATTTTAAAGAAACAAACCTGGATTTCAAAAGCATTGTGGCATATGAAATCCACCATTATTTTTGTGCCTAATTCAAATAAATAGTTCACCGCTAAAATGAATATGGGCACTTGTCAACTTAAAGGTTACACTAAGACCACAATACTTGGTCAAACAAATGTGAAGTGACAATTACCATGCTGTATTTAAATTTTCATGCTGCTTGTTTTCTCAGATACGTTTGATGGTTAAAGATAGGCATCCATTTATGTAATAATGGCTGACTTTCTTTTTGTTAGGTCTTTTAGATAGTTTTCTTGGTATAGTAAGTTATGAGATTTGAAGATGTGGAGGAGGGAGGAGAAGTAAAGATTATTTACACTGTTGAGAGAAACTATTTTTGCCGCAAGCTAAACAGGCTTTAGGAGATAGCTGCTGTACAAAAAAATTAGATCGTGAAAATGGAACTTTGTGTGAAGGTTTAAGGGGGTACTACACCCCTGTGGTAAATTTGTGACTAGTTTTGCATTTTTCTCAAAAAATAATTACACACTGGTAATAAAAATTATGTATATTATTAGGGCAAGGAATCCAATTACTACGCTGAAATTTCAGTGACTCAAGACAAGCGGTTCAGTATATATGATAGGAAACGAGGTACATGCTAGCGGTACCTTATTTCTTATCATAAATAACAAACCACTTGTCTTGGGTCACTGAAATTCCAGTGTAGTAATTGATTCCTTGCCCTATAATATACATAACTTTTGTTACCACTGTGTTATTAGTTTTGAGAAAAATGCAAAAATAGACACAAATTTATCGAGGTGTAGTACTTTATAAACATTGTCGTAATTAAATTGACTGTAAATTTGCAATCATAATTATATGCTCCATGCTTAAATAATGATCATGCAAACATATAGAAAGCTAATTGTACCAGAATTGTCAACCATTAGCCCTGAAGGATTGCATGTATGATAGCTGAAGTTCATTACCTGGTGTTTGTACAAACCTGCGAGAAAAATACTGCGCCGTGGAACAGACAGGCTGCGATCACATAGAAGTATACGGTATATAGTATTCGCTATATGATATAAGCTCATTCGATCAGGCTGAGTTCACATAGGAGTATATTATGTGAATTCAGCCTGATCAAATGAGCGTATACAGTGTACTTCTATGTGATCACAGCCTAAGTTTGTTCGGCTTATATTTAAGGCAAAATAAAATCAAACTTGTAAAGTTTGGCACAGAACTTGCGCTAGTTGTGCGTTGCATAACATGTGACTGGCACACATTTATGTGAATTTACAAAAGCGTAAGTTGCTACTTTATTGATGCGACTAGTAACAAAACCTGAATAATTTTCCGCTATTACAAGCCGAAAAAACTTAAGTAGACTTTGACTCTGATGTGCTGGATTTAACCACAACACTGGTAAATCAGGATTTCAAGTCAGCTATTTCCATGTCTGTTGTAAAGTTGGCCATACATGTAAATAGGCCTTTGACAAATTATTGCATTATTTTGTAGAGACTTCATATTGTAAACGAAAATTTGTAGCCTCAAAATCCTGAAATATATTTCTTTATCATTTTGATTATTGTGTGATCTAGTAGAAGTCAAGATAAGTGTCAAGATTCACAAAACAGCATGTACATGATTGTATGTGTGTTGTGTAGAGCACAAGTACCTCATTGTATACGTAGCCACATTTCTTTCGTGTGTGAATCATGTGTTGAATGTATTTTATACTTTCACATTGTATAGTCTAAAATAGAACATGTGGTATAAATTTTGCAGCTGGTTTACATGATAATGGGAAATATGTGGTCTTTACATCAGCATCCACATCGCCTGATATTAGACAATAAAATATATTGCAAGCTTACACTGAATCAGATGGATTTCAATGCAACTTTAGTGGAGTGATCCTTGTCTAAGGGTTCTCACTGATCTACAATGTACTTGAGAATTTGGGCTTAAGGATCTACGGGTCAGTTTTTCTTCTCGCATAGCCCAAAGGTGTGTTTTAGATGTTACATGCAACAAAGTAGACTTTAAATATACATGTACAGTTTGTCCTCTCTGAAGTACAAAGTGACAACGAGCGCGTATACAGCGTGTAAACAGTGCGTAGTGCTGCGTCTCTGCTGCAGATATGCGTGCCTTCAAAGTCGGCACAATGCGTATGTCCGCGTCGGTACTTTGTACTTCAGAGTAGACAGACTGTAGCTATATAGCTTTACAGGTGCATTATTTATATAAATTGAATAGACTAACAAATCAATTACCCATCACAGTGTGTCAAGGTATATCATCACTTGTATTACACAATGAAACATGCCGCACTATATTTGGTACAGACCGTATACTTTATGAGGATTTTGAAAGGGAAACAGATGGAAATGGTGAGGGCAGAATAGCCAAGTTTCAATTGCGGTGAAAATTTCGTTCCATCAAAATTAGCAGAAATTTGGATAAAAATTGTAGGAAATATATACTTTTGATTCAATTGTTATTCCTTGGATAAGGTTTGATTTAAGTATGTTCTTGATATGGACTGATTTTTTTCCCCTTCTTACCATGATAAGAAATATGAACTCCATTCTTATTTAATTGTTTGCCCCAGCTGCAGATTCCATTGTCATGGTATAACTTTCCAAACTTTGTGTGCTCACCTCTTCTTTTGATGGTCTCTTCTTTAATATGCCGCCATTTCATCAACTCCTGGTTTTCTGGTGAACTGTTTGTACTTGAGCATCACTGGCAGCTCATACCTGCTTTGCACCTGCTGCATTTTATTAAAATTTGCATTGGATATTTGACAATTTGGCCGTCTTTGTACTAAAGTAATCATTAGTGATTTTCGTATAATATATATTGGATGTTTGAACAATTCGGTCATCTTTATACTAAAGTGATCGTTAGTGACTTTAGTATTTGATATTTGAGAATTTGGTTGTCTTTGACTTTTGTATCTAATATAGATATTTTACAATTTGGTTGTCTTTTAACTTTTGTATAATATATTGGATTTTGATAATTTGGTTGTCTTTACTAAAATGTATCTAATATAGATATTTCACAATTTGGTTGTCTTTTAACTTTTGTATAATATATTGGATTTTGAAAATTTGGTTGTCTTTACTAAAATGATAGTCTGGAATAACTTTGATTGCCTATTTTGTTTTCCATTTTGTTGCAACAGGACTGAACGGAATGGGAAAAAGGTGCACTTGCTCAGTACACGCAGGATATTTAAATGTAAAGTCTGTTCAAGAATATGCGAATCAGTAGCAGAATTTCGTGAGCACTTTGAGATGCATGTAGAAGGAAGGGTTACAGGAAAGATTCCTCTAATAGCATCCATCCTGTATCGCTGTAAACCATGCAATTTAATTCACAAAAAAGAAGAGGTTAAGCAGCATCGCAGCAAGCACAGGTATAGTCGGGAAAAGGAATCTAAAATTGCAGTATGCAAATTGTGTAAGAAGACTTTTTCTAACAGTTCAACCTTATCAATCCATATGAAAACGCACGCAACTGAGCTTCCTCATGTGTGTGACATTTGTGGCAAGAGATACAAGACGAAATATGCAGTTGACCAACACAGGTACACCCACAGTGTTGTCAAACCATACACTTGTGAACATTGTGGCAAGACGTTTAAAGACAGAAGTAAACTCATAAGTCACGAGAGAACGCACCCAGGAGGAAAACCTTACCAATGCGATATGTGTGATTCAAGTTTTACTCACCGTACGAGTTTGAGAACACACATGAAATCTGTTCATGGTGATATCTATATTTGTGGTATATGTAAAAAAAGATTGTTTACTAGAGGCTCATGGAGTAGTCATATGAGTAGTCATAAGGCACAGGAATCTGGTAAACGGTTTATTTGTGAAGTATGTAAAAAAGAATTTGACATATTTCGCTATTTGCAGTGTCACTTGAGACAACATACAAATAAACCTTTGTTCACTTGTGAAAAATGTGGGAAAGGCTTCAAAACGAATCCTAGGCTAAATCGTCATATGACGAGTCATGACGACATCAAACCATATATTTGTGAGCAATGCGGTAAAGGGTTCACTCACCCCTACAATCTGAATGGGCATCTGAGAACCCACACAGGGGAGAAACCATTCCAATGTGACATCTGTAATGCTGCTTTCACCCACAATGTGAGTCTGAAAACTCACAAGAAATCTGCTCATGGTATCGACATGTGGAAGGATCAGAAACCACAAGCGCTTGAAGTGGTTGATCATATGATAGTGGCAGATCCAAATGTGTTTATACAATATGAAGTTCAAAATGTGTCTAAAGAAGAAGATAGTAGTGCACAATCACAGATAAAAAAAAATCAAATTGTGACCAAAGAAAGTGGAGGCTTGCAAACCTCTAGTAGGGAGATTGATAAGGCACCCAGAAGTTCACAAAACTTGAGTGAGGAAAGTAAGGAGAGCAAAGAGAGTGGAGGCTCGCACAGCTATAGTGGAAATTTAGAGACAGCCGGAAGTTCACAAGACTTAAGTGAGAAAAGTTCCCTAAACTTGAGTGGGGAAAGTAGAATTTCACAATTGCCACTTGCAGCAGAACTTCATGGGGAGCCCAATTTTCAATCCAATCGTGATGTTGCACATAACCAGCCTATTGTTAACAATCAAGAACCATTATGTAGTTACCAAAGTAGCTACATGAATTTCATGACACAAAACACAGCAAATAAAAGGAATTCATGCTAACTTGAATGATTTAAATGGTTATCATGATCATAAATTAAGTTGCAGATGTGAAAAAACACAAGTTAGAGCAGATGCATTTGATAATTTGATAACATTTATCATTTATTCTCATTTTAAGTTGAATATTTTTTACCGACTTTTCGTCGTAGAAGTAGTGCTGTAACAGGATTAATTACCCATCGCAATATGTCAAGGTATAAGCCCATATCAGTCCATGTTGCTTTGTAATCTACAGCAGTATATTTGTTATATACCTATATTTGTTTATATTCCTATAATTCATAGGGGTTTTTTCTTCCTCAATTTCACACGAAAGGAAAGAAACTAGGAGGGAAACAGAGTAAGGGATGGAAATGGGGATGAAAATGAGAGGGATGGGAAGAAGACACAATAAACAAATCAAGGGACAGCGGTGATAAGAAGACTAAGAAAAAAAGCTGTGAATGAAAGAAATAAGTAAATGTAGAAACAGGGAATGAAAGGAATTTAAGTAAATGTAGAAACTGATGAATGAAAGGAATAAGTAAATGTAGAAACTAATTGCATAACAGCACAAGGCAGCCATTCAAAGAAGCCAAAACCAATGTGTGCTAAGTAAATAAAATGCCCAAATGGGTATATTTTACATTGCTTTTAAAACACAAGTCTCCCAATTTAAATAAAAAACAAAAAAATGGGACATTGATTATACAATCTTTTAAATATTGATTGCCAACATTTCCCATTTACAATATAAAAGCTGATGCCGAGATTGCATTTGTTGATATTGATACCAATGTCCTAGCCAAGCTTCAATTGCAGTGAAAATGAATATTGTTCCATCAAAGCATGATCAAAGTTAGCATCAAAATAATTATGTAATCTGACATTGGCCGAAATGTAGAATTTCGATAGATATTGTCAGAAATCTATACTTCTGATTCGATTGTTAAGATTGGTTTTGATAAAGTTGGATGAACTATGTTCTTGAAATGGACTTTTTTATCTTACCAGACACTTACATGTATAACAAATGTGAACTCCTGCACATACCTGTTAATTGTCTGCTCCAGCTGCAGATTCCATATGTCGTTTTATAACTTTCCAAACTTTGTGTGTATAAAAACTTACACTCCATCATTTCATCAACTCTGAGTTTTCTGCAGAACTGTCTGTACTTGATCATCTATACTGGTAGCACATACCTGCTTTGCACCTGCATTTTCCTATGTGTATTGGATATTTAACAATATGGTCTTCTTTGTACTAAAGTATAGTCATTACTTGTATAGAGACTCATTCAGACTAACTTTGCCTATTTGGCATCTGTTTGGATTGAGATACAGGGGTTAAGATATTTGTTGTAGCTACTACTATTCTAAATTTGCACAGCTAATGCAAACAATTTGCATTTTGGATGTGCCAGCAGTATTACTAAATTCTTGTTTTCCATTTTGTTGCAACAGGACTGAACGGGTGCTCAGAACATACAGGATATTTCAATGTAAAGAGTGTTCAACAGTATGTGACTCAACAGCAGAATTTCGTGAGCACTTTAAGATCCATGTAGAAGGAAAGGTTAAAGGAAAGATTACTCTAAATGCCTACGTCCTGTATCGCTGTAAACCATGTGATTTAATTCTCAATACAGAAGAGGTTGGCCCGCATCGCAACCAGCACAAGGCTCGTCAGAGAAATCGTCAGCGTGCATGCAAATTGTGTGATAAGATTTTTTATAACAGCTCAACCTTGTCAACGCACATGAAAAAGCACACCTCTGAGCGCCCACATGTGTGTGAAGCTTGCGGCAAAGGATTCAAGTCGAGAACGGTTTTAGACAAACACAAGTACACCCACAGTGGTGTCAAACCATACACTTGTGAACATTGTGGCAAGGCATTTAATAACAAATATAACCTGAAAGGGCACCAGAGAACTCACACTGGAGAAAAACCTTACCAATGCGATATGTGTGATGATGCAGCTTTCGCTCTAAATGTGAGCCTGAAAACACACAAGAAATCTGTTCATGGTATTGATATTTGGAAAAGTCAAAAACCACAAAGGGTTCAGGAATATGAAGATGTCGATCTTAACGATCCAGAAACATTTAAGAAACAACAGGTGAAGGCAGCTACAGGATATAATGCAAGTACCTCACAAAGTCATCCTGGTGATATGAATACTATTTGCGATATATGTAAAAAAGTATTGGCTACTAAAGCCGGATTGAAAAAACATATGAAGGCTCATGAGGCAAAGCAATCTGGTAAACGGTTCCGTTGTGAAATATGTAACAAAGAGTTTTTACAGCTGAAAGATGTGAAGATACACTTGAAAAACCATGCAACCAACCGTCCTTTAACATGTGAAAAGTGCGGGAAAGGGTTTAAAACTAGTGCCCATCTAAGTCGGCATAGGAGTATTCATAGCGATGTCAAACCACTTATTTGCCAACTATGTGGTAAAGGATTTACTCACAGGTACAATCTAAATGGTCATCTGAGAACACACACAGGGGAGAAACCATTCAAATGTGACATCTGTAACGCTGCTTTCACCCACAATGTGAGTCTGAAAACTCACAAGAAATCTGCTCATGGTATCGATATGTGGAAGGATCAGAAACCACAAACGCTTCAAGAGGTTGATATAAAAGTGGAAGATCCAAATCTGTTTGTACAATATGAAGTTCAAAATTTGCCTAAAGAAGAAGATAGTAGTGCCCAATCACAGATAAAAGAAAATCTAATCTTGAGCAAAGAAAGTGGAGGCTTGCGTAACTGTGGTGGAAAGATTGATGAAGCAACAAGAAGTTCACAAAACTTGAGTGAGGAAAGTAAGGAGAGCAAAGAGAATGGATGCTCATAAAGCTCGAGTGGAAATTTAGAAGCGGAAGTTCTCAAAACTTGAGTGAGAAAAGTGACGCCCTTGGAAGTTACCAAAACTTGAGTGGGGAAAGTAAGGAAAGTCGAATTTTACAAGATGTACAAACTGTCACAGAGGTCATAAAAAGTGAAGACCTGTCAGCATCATCCTTTGATACTGTGCCTCATAGCAATCCATTAGCTCCACCACTGCTGCCACCTGCATCAGGACTTACTGGGCAGTCCAATTTTCAAGCAAATCTTGATGGTGCACATAACCAGCCTGTTGTTAAAAAAGAACCATCATTTAGTTATCAAAGAAGCTACATGAAATTTATGAATTTATAGAATTGTAAACACAGTAATTTATGCTAACTTATAAATGGTCTACATGTAGGTGCGTGGTTTCCAAGATCATAAAATTATAGAGGCCCTGCATGCTTTTATCGATTGGCTCCAAACAAAGGATTTGAACCGTGTCCTTCACCATAATCATGGCGCAGTGCAGTCCATTCAATCAAATGTTGTCATCAACCTATTTGATCGTGGTGCATTTGTTATGTGTGTGAGACGAACTGTTGAGGTAGATTGCAATCATGCTTTTGTTGAATGTATTTGAGTAGTCCGCCATATTTACAGTGTACTACGTCATGTGCACAACCTCTATGTGTAGGGAATTTGTTTATTATAGACTCTGACTTGTAGGATTCAGTCAAGATTTGATATTCCAATGGCCTTTAAAAGATGCTGATTTGTGGACCTGAATCAAATCACTGATAAATCAGGATTGAAGTCAAGTATTGGTATCTATTCGCCAGCGAAGTAGTTACATATTCCTTGGTAACTGGATCATGCACCTTTTGGAATTGGTAGTACATGCCATAGACTTTGTGTTGCGATCATTTCGATTGTGGCGTAGAACTGAAAAGCGTGATCCAGTTGACATAGTGATAATCGGATTACATGTAACACTTTGCTGGCGAATAGTGTTGTAAAGTTTGCCATATATGATGTAATTCTGTGCTGGACATTGCACTGGTTGAAGACTTATAAATGCTTGTAAGGAAAATTGAAAGCTTAGTGTCATGTTATTCCTTTCAAAGTTAACTAATCTAAAATTGTTTCATCTGTAAATAGGAAATATTGTTCTGGAGTGCATCCAGGAAAGCTTAAATTTACTGGATGGTGAGTGTTCGGTAGTGCATCCAGGATACTAAAATATTAAAATAGTACAAAACAAGACCCGCTCCCATAAATTATAAACATGTCATGACATCTTATTCAAAGATAAGTTGCCATTTAAAGGAGTATTTCGTGATCCTAGCATCCTCTATTTATGTCATTTTTCATTAGATATCTCTGAAAAAACCTATTCCCAAAATTTCAGTTGATTCCGATTTTGCGTTCATGAGTTATGCATGATTATGTGTATTACACTGCTCTATAGACAATGCGTTGTAATTTCACGATATCTTTGCTAAACGAATTAATCTACAAGAAATATTTTGTACATAAACATTATGTAGCCAGAGGTTTCCAGGGATGTATGTGAAATCTCAACTTTTTTTGAGAAAAGTGGGGGGATGAGACCGTGGATCACGAAATGCCCTTTTAATTATCAATTTTATTTTATTTATCATAGTAAAAATATTGTAAATAGATATCCAAAATGATAATTGTGAAAATGGTGGAGGACCAATGAAGCCCAAATGACCTTGCTATACTATAGTTACAGAAATACATAGGTACGATAATGATCAACAAAGCAAAGAATTATGTACACCAGGCACAAAAAGAAACTCGTCAGTTATATTCATCCTTGCTGTTCAATAACTTGATAATTTTGGATTATTTTGAAATATACATTTTGTTAATTGGACTTTGCTTTCTGATTTGACACCCAGGTCGTGAAAAAGCGAACAAGAATTGACCAAGATATTACGCCTCCAAAGCCTCAAACCCCAAAATCAAAAGTTGCATTTTCAACGCTTTTCAATGGGAGCAGCGTCGTTGTATTGCACACAAGCACCACGGGCCAATCAATAAAGCACACAGTGTAACAGGCACAATTGAATCGTTGAAATTGCAACTTTTCATTTTGGGGTTTGAGAGTTTGGAGGCGCATATCTTGGTCAATTATTGCTCAATGTTCACGAACAGGGTGTCAAATTAGAACGAGAAGTCCAATAAACAACATGTATATTTCAGAATAATCCAAAATTATCAAGTTATTGAACAGCAAGGATGAATATAACTGACGAGTTTCTTTTTGTGCCTGGTGTATATTAAAAAACATGGCAAGGAGCAGTGCTGAAAGATGACAGTACAGTTCTATTTGGAAATAAGATTTTGTTTGTATTAATTGCCGAGTTGCTCTAATTGATTTTGAAGAAAAAATGTGTTTTATCCAGGAGTTCCCAAAGAATGGGCCAGCTAGTACGAATGCCATTTTGGTTTATGTAAAAGATGTCTTGTCTGGTAGTTATGGATGTCAGAAGGAGGACTCTCTTGAAATTGTTTTTTGATATATATATATATATATGGTCGCATGTCATAAGTTGGGTACAATTTCCATTACATGGTCAAAAATGACAAAAAATGAATTTTTGGATATGTTGTATATATTGACAACATCTAATAATTAACACCATTTTAACCTTATCACATGCTTAATTTTTGAGATAATGCTTAATTACTAATTAATTAATACACAGATGTCTATGTAAATCTCAATTTTCAAATGCGTTTTTCTCAAATCGGACCTCAATTACAAAAATGACTGTAAAATTTTTATTTTATGCAAGAATGTCATCAGATTTGGAGGATATGGTCTCAATACATTAATGCTTTAAATGAACTATTTAAAATAATTGTATGTATGTTAATTACATTGTGAAGGTCAATGACCTTTTACGAGTAATTAGCGAGACGGTTATTCTATTATTAAGGAAATGAATATCAAGAAGAGAAATGTACATTAGCATGTTGCTAAAAATACTGAAATTCAACTAGGATTTCATTAAAAATTTAAAAAAATGGAATATTATAACCATTTAAGGTGGTACTACACCCCTTGATGAATTTGTGAATATTTTTGCATTTCTCTCATTTTCTCAAAAAATAATAACACATTGGTAACAAAAGTTATGTAAATTATAGGAGTATTAGGAATCAAGTTACTACACTGGACTTTCAGTGACTCGAGACAAGCGTTATACTTTGTTTATGATAAAAGAGGTACCGCTAGAATGTACCTCATTTTTTTAACTTATATAATGAACCCCTTTGTTTTGAATCACTGAAATTTCGATAAAGTATATTGGATTCCTTGCCCCAATAATATACATAACTTTTGTTACCAGTGTGTACACAAAATGTAGTAATTTTGTAGTTACTTTTTGAGAAAAATGCAAAATTAGTCACAAAATTTATCAGGGGGTGTAGTACCACCTTAAGTAGTCAGTAATTGCTTTAGTTGTACAAATTTAACATTCAAAGCTGTCAATACATCAAACCCTCACTAGATTTGAAAAAATAACCAGTAGTTATGACATGCTGACATGTGAAATTTCACATAGGCCCTATTGCACACTCCCGCATCCGCCTGCTCCACATCCGCCTGCTCCTCCACCCCTGGCATTTTCATTTCAACTGATGTGATTTTTTACTGAATAATGTATAATTATATGCTTCAGTAGATTGAAAGAGTATAAAATTAGGCTTAAAATGAGGTATCAACCACTGCTGTAGGATATGGGGTTACGGAAAGTCAATCAAATTTGTATCACAATTTTCAGAAAAGTGTAATCCCTCCACCCTTTTGCATACCCAACTTATGACATGCGACCATATATATAGCACAGGCAATGTGTGATTTCTACTTAAGGTGCTCACCTATTAAGATGCCCTGAAGATTTGGTTTGTTTTACTCTATCTAATGATATATTATCCAAAATGACGTTGATAAGTGCACATTATTTTGTTATGTATTGTTGATATCATGTGTGGGAAGTACCCATCAGCATGAAGATTGTTTTAGAGGCGTTGACTGATAATATATTTCTCAATTATTTTAGTAAGATATATTTTTATGATCATGAAAAGATATAGATAGGCCTATACTTTCAATGTATTTTATGTGGAAAAAGAATAGTGGCATCATCAGTAAATATAATAAAATCTTGCATTTACTTGTAGTACATGTACTTCTATGCCAGTATTAATACATTTTTGTCATTGGATTTTTATGTTAGTTAATGGTTGTGGTATTAACAAAAAGCAAAGGTATTTCAGAAAAATAGCTTATTTAACCAATTGTTGGACATTGTTTGAAGACATGCTTGAGTAATGTCCTGCTATTCCTTTTGTATTAACTGCGGAAGTGCTTGATTGATTTTGATGATTTTTGTGTTTTTTCCAAGTTCCAAAGAATGGGTCCATTAGTACTAAATGCTGTTATTTGAAAACATTCTGTTTTTTTAAAGATCTGTGATGTCTTGCCAGGAGAACTATCTTGAAATTATTTTTGATATAGTACAGTCAGTGTGAGATTTCCACACAAGGCACTTTGGGTTGTTTTACTCTTTCTTATGATATATTATCTAAAATGTTTTTGAAAAGTGCTCATTATTTTGTTTATGTATTGTTTATATCATATGTGGGACTGAAGTACCCATCATCATGGGATTTGTTTTGGAGGCATTAACTGATGGTATATTTCTCACTTCTTTTAGTATAATATATATTTTTTCACCATGAATAAGATACTTTCAATATTATTATTTGGAAAAAGAATAGTAGTATCATCAGTAAATAAGATAAAATCTTGAATATTACTAACTACTTTTATGCCAGTATTAATACACTTTTGTCATTATTTGATTTTATGCTAAATGGTTGTGGTATGTATGTCACAGAACAATTGTATTTCAGAAAAAGAGCTTATTTAACCAATAATTGCCTCTAATATTAGTTGTGTTGGACAATGCACTGTTTTATATGCTTGAATAGTGTCATGCTAATTCTAAGTCAAATTGTTATTATGTAACGTTGCTAATCTAAAATGTGTATTCTGTAAATTAGGAATTGGTGTTTTGGAATGCATCCAGGAAAGCATGATAGTACAAAACAAAATCCATTTCTGTAAATTACAAACATGTCAGCACCTTATTTTAAGATTAAGGTCTTTCAAATATACATTGCCATTCAATTAACTTTTTTTTTCAGTATCGCATCAAAAGTATACAAATAAATATAAACAAAATGATTAAATGGTGGAGGAGGGTGGAGAGCCTGTCTATAACTGCTTATTTTTGCAGGAATCATTGCTGGAGAGTGACTTTTGAAAAAAAAAATGGGTTTAATCAAGGAAAGTGTGTGGTTTATATTACATGGCAGAATGTTTATCAACATTATACATAACTGTGTACTTTATTTTGTTTTATCTTACTAGTGGTAATATCATTCCAACATTATTGTCTTTGTATATGATTCAAAAAACCACCCAAGTCCAGAATTTAAAATGAACCCCACGAAGTCCCAGAAATACTAATCGTCATACCTAATACAGTTTAACCCACCCATTTGCATGTACAACTTACCATATTGACCAGGTAAATCTAACTGAAGGAATTAAAATGATACCGGTACACAGGGTTTTTTTCTCAAAATCACTTCCCATGGACTTGGGTGGGGTTTGGATTCATGTATTCAATTTATCTAAATAAGAAAAGAGAACCCCTGCCAGAGCAGTTCTAGGGTGAACCAAACCTGCCTGGTTATCAGATTAATCAGTGACAAGGTTATATCTGAATTTGTGGTGCAAATTGATGCAATGACATTAAAATATCAATAAGCACTTGCAAATTCATATATAACCTTGTCACTGATTAATTTGTTAACCTGGCAGGTTTGGTTCACCACAGAAGAACTGCTCTGGCAGGGCTTCCTCTTTATGGAAGACATGTGGACAAGGACTTCAATTAATTGACTGATTTAATATTGGGTCTGTCTGGCTTTGGGCCATTGTTATAAATACTCAGTTAAGTTAAGGAAGGAAGACAATGTTCCATGCTGATATTCTAAAAAAAACTGTTTATTTTGTTTGTAAAGAAATGTTAAATTTCTTTGACATATCCAGAACCTGAAAAATAGTACAAAATCAGAATGTGTTCCTCAACATCCAATTCTAATATACATGTGTTTGTCATTTTGATTAGATGTTTGTTTATGTAGAAGGCAAAAAAAAATAGCTCAATAAAACAATTTGAATTGCGAAGATGCTTAAATATTAACTGTGGTTGTGGTTTTACATTTTAAGTCATTGTCTCTGTTTCACAGTGGTTGTATTTTCAAGTGTATGAATCATATTTTTTTAGAGTATGGTTAAATCCAGAAATTCACATTTTGAATGTACAGATGGAAACTCGTTAACACCAACTGTTAACACAAAGCAGGGTTGGCGATTTTTTTAAAGAAATTAAAAAAAATCGATTTATTTGATTTAAATCGGATTTTTTTTATTTATTTAAATCAATTTTTTTGATTTTTTTTTTATCCCAAGAACTGCTATACCCCATGATAAAGTCTAAAGAGACCAATGGAATGGTACACATATGCACAATCCTATCAGGTATTTACAAAAATCAAAACATGTTTTCAGATGTGAAAATTTCAAAGAAAAAATTTGGTAAAATCATGGGAAAAAACCTGTTGAATTCTGCACCTTGAAAATGATTTTTTAGCAATAGATAAAATGACATCATAGAGGTATTTAATTCTATCCAAAAGGTGTAGAAACATTACAAATGAAGTAAAACAGGTAATTCAAGATAGAAATTAACTTAACTTGATCAAAAACGGTAAAAACTGAAAAAGTTGATTTAAAAATTAAATCAGTGATTAAAAAAAAAAAAATTAAATTGTGATTTAAATCAATTGATTTAAATCACGCCAACCCTGACACAAAGCTCTGATAGCACATAAAGTGATTTATATAAAAGTCCCTAGTCCATATGTGATGCGATCAAGCAAAATGAGTCGGATGTCGGGAATATTGATTTTGAGATACATACAGTCAGTAATAGTATTCAACTTCCTTTGTATTTTATTGTTCTGAGTAACACTAAAATGGTCATATCTCTAGAACCGTAAATCAAATTATGATGGCTCATATAATAAAATTGAAAACAAATTTTGATTATTGATCAACATCAGACTCATTAATGCGTGATCGCATCACATATATGTTTTACATAACAAACCTGACAACACAAACTAAAATTATTAGTCTGGGCAACTTTGTGAACACGTTTCCAGTGTATTTGATTTTCATAACAGGAAGTTTTTAGCGGGTTCACTGTCAGACAAGTTTAGATGGTGAACCCTCTAAAAACATACTAATTGTTATGAATGAACTCTTGTCATAAAGCCTATCCCACAAATTGATTTTTATAGTCCGGAAGAAATGTCCTCTCTATCCATGTGATTTCAAACACAATAATTATTACTTTGACTGTCATATCCATGGACGAAAAAGATAACAGACTGCGTACAAGCAGTGAAAGTCTCAGCATCACCCGATAATGAGAGCTGATTGTTGCGACAGGCAAAACTGCTATGCACACACTATATATTTTTACGGTCTATCACGTAATTGCGAAGGCACGCAACGCTCTTTCGCGTATATACAAAGGCACGCAATGCTGGTGTGATTGTTAGACATGGCACGCTCGAACAATCAGCCATCATGAAAATATGCGAGAATTCACAGCATACAATGCACAGGACTTTGACTGTTGATACATGGTCTGTGGTCATATCAGTAGATGGAAGGTAAATACAGTTGGTCGGACATCTTAGCTTTTTCTCCATCTATCACTTTTACTCCCAGGATATGGAGCACTGTTGGAATGAAACTTTGCATTGGTTCAGGTGTACAATAGGTACACTTTCTGTTCATTCTTTTTGGTATTAACATTTTCTCAAGTTTGTTTGCTGGATATTTCCTTTGCTTAGGCCCAAAAAAAAAAATTTGTTTGTCCACGTCCGACCGACCGTGTACCCTGGTCCCGACCGTTTTTTTTTTTTTTTTTTGGAATTTTTTTTTTTTTTTGGAATTTTTTCAAAAAACAAAAACAAAAAAAAAAAAAGATTTTTTAAAAAATTTTTAAAGTTTTTATTTTTTTCGGTTTTGTAGTGTCCTGGACCTAGACCTAAATGCTAGGATCATTCATGGTTGACCTAAAAAAAATAAAAAAATAAAGATGTTTTGTATTTTTAATATGAAAATTGATAATTTGTATTCATGTCATAGTCTATTAATGATTTCAAAATGCATTGAATTTGAATGCATTTTGAAATCATTAATAAAGTATGACATGAATAAAAAGTATCAATTTCATATTAAAAATACAAAACATCTTGAATTTTTTTTTTTTTTTTTTTAGAACTAATGATGTATAACACATTAATTAGTAAAAAAGTTGAAATTTTTGCACAATTCTTTTTCAAAACTTTTTTTTTTTTTTTTTTTAATTTGGTACCGGTTACCCGCCCGAAAAATGCGCTTGGTACCGGGTACAAAATTACCGAAAATGCCAGGCCTATCAGCAGAACCATCTCAAGAGTTAAACCAGTGAAGTGCTGTGTGTTTGGACTTATTTACCAGTCTTGTCAGTTGTCAGTTTCAAGTGCAATATCTGTAAAAAAAAAAAAAAAAAAAAAATCCGACCTACCGACCCAACTATTTCATAAGCCTTTATGGACAAACAAACAATTTTTTTTTTTTTGGCCTTATTGTACATGTGAAGTCTACTGATTCCACTGGGATATTAGGTCGACTGGCATTTCTAAGCTGAATATTTTTAAAATTATATTATTGGTCTTTCTCCTACCAGTATGATAGTACGAGGGTCATTAAAAGTTCTACCTCTATCATCACATCTGTTATCTTACGCGTCATGATATTGAAATTACCCATGATTATACTTTTAAATCTCGGCGTCAAAGTAAAAGTTATTGGAAAATGTGAGTTTTGGTTGATGTTGGTTAAAGCAAATACAGATTTGATACGTCAGAACAGGTTAAAAACTGAAGCTTGTAAATATATTGCAGCTTTGGATAATCTCCATAAATATGTTTTCAAGATCCAAATGTCCAACTGCTTACTCAGGATAAACATTTTGTTCCTATTTGAGCTCCTGGCATGCCTTGGGTCTTCAAAACAAAATAATTCATGTTTTATATGAGAAGAAAACATCTGCAAACATAAGATATTTTTTAAATTATTTGAACAAAAATAAAGCAGTTTAATCATTTTCAGAAATAAATCTGTAAAGATTTTCTCATAGCGAATGAATGTACCTTTTTAATCAAAATTAGCCTTTCTTTTCAGACCGTTTCCAACGTACCAAATCTGTATTTGCTTACCAACGTATCTAAACAACCAGAAATCACATTTTAATCAAATAACTTTTATTTTGTAGCCAAGGTTTTACAGTATAATCATGGGAAATTTCAACTTCCTGGCACGACAGATAAAAGAGACATGATGTTAAAGGTATAACTTTTTGAATGACCCTCATATATAAGCAAGGTTTTGAACGTCTGCCACCACCCAGGAGATTAGAGTTGGGTTTTAGCCGGGGGTTTTAGGTGTAGGATCAGGATTAGGTTTAAGGATTGGGTGCTTCTATTATTCTAGTTTACCCAGCTGATCGAAACAATTGCAGTTTTAATGCGCAGGCAGCATTACTAAATTCTTGTTTTCCATTTTATTGCAACAGGACTGAACGGCTTGGGAAAAAGGCAAGAACATACAGGATTTTTGAATGTAAAGAGTGTTCGACAATATGCGACTCAACAGCAGAATTCCATGAGCACTTCAAGATCCACGGAAAGATGAAAGGGAATGTTGCTCAAAATGCCTACTTCTTTTATCGCTGCAAACCATGTGATGTGATTCTCAAGCAAGAAGAGATTGAGCCGCATCGGTCCAAGCATTATACGATGATGGAGTCCACAGTGTGTGACACATGTGGCATTGTATTTACTAAACGCCTGGCGTGGAAAAAACACATGATGAAGCACAATGCAGAAAAAACTGGTGAATGGCTTATATGCAAATTATGTGATAAGACTTTTTATGAGAGCCAGAGGTTGTTAATTCACATGAAAAGACACACAAAAGAGCGCCCTCATGTGTGTGAAGTTTGCGGAAAAGGATTCAAGACAAGAACAGTTTTTGACCGACACAAGTACACCCACAGTGATGTCAAACCATACACTTGTGAACATTGTGGCAAGGGGTTCTTAAGCAGATTTAACCTCAAAGGCCACCAGAGAACTCACACTGGAGAAAAACCTTTCCAATGTGACACCTGTGGTGCAGCTTTCACTCACAATGTGAGCCTGAAAACCCACAAGAAATCTGCTCACGGTGTTGATATGTGGAAGGATCAGAAACCTAATGCGGTTCAGGAATATGAAGATGTTGACCTTAAAGATCCAGAAGCATTTAAGAAACGAAAGGCAAAGGCATCTACAGAAGAAGATGCAAGTACCTCACAGAGTCATCAACCTGAACAACCTTCAGCCAGACCAAGTGATGGTATCATTCCAAACATTGGTAAAAACCAGTACAGGATCTGGTAAACCAAAAAAAGAAAACTATCAAACAAGGCAAAACTGAACCTGCTGATTCGTATGAGACAATGCTCATAAGACGAGGATTCCCAAAGGAGATTCACACAGATCCAAATATCATAGCGATACCTATTGCTAGCAATCCAGCACTGAGTTATCATTTTCCTACTCAAAGTTTACCTCCACATACACTGGGTACTCATAGTAGCAGTAGTGAGTTTGTTAGCGGGTTAGGTGATGCCTTAAGAATTGCATCTTATGCACAGAGTGCTCCACAGCATTGGTCTCATGAGGGGGCTGGAAGCTCTTTTACTGATTTATAGGTTTTGAATAGGTCTACATGAATTGGCTGTTATTAAGTCACATAATGCTTGCATCTAGCTTAGACCAGACTTGAAAGACAAGAACTTACTTGCTCCTGCAACTGGGTGTTCAACATTTTATCTGAAAAGGTGTATATTATTCTAAACATTAATCCTATGAACAGTGAATAACTTTACGGATATCATAGTGATGACACTTTCTGCTTGAAACCTGAAAACAGCCGTGGATTTATTTTGCATTTAATGATATAATGTGCATGATCATTAGATACATAAAATGGAGAAAAGAAAATCAGTGATCATGATCACCAATGTCACCTTTTCTTGCATCAATTTTTAGCAATGATGTGGAAATCCAAGGTACAGGTGTAGAAGGAAAATAAATAGTCTAAGAGGGAAATGAAATGTTCTATGTAAAGGAACTTAAGGAAGGTTAGAGAGAAAGAATTTAAAAGGCAAAGGGCAACATAATGAAAGAAATAGATCACTGTTATTTATGTTTCTAACAAAACATTTCATAATTTTTTTAATTCTAGACATTTAGAATACTAACATCTCACACATATATTTTTACCCATTTTTAACTTTACTTTAGCCCAATAACATAAGTTATTCTTTTCATTTCATGATAAAAAGTAGTTAGAAAATTTCCTTCCTATATGTTAGTCATTTTTATGAAGTTTTAATGCCACTATACAAGAGTCTACCCATTGTTTCGATGCAAACAAGATTTACGACTTCAGGGCTCAGTTGTGCTGGATGGTCACAATTAATAAAGAAAAATGAGGAAGTAACTTCAGAGAAGAGAGAAGATTTAGAAAGGACTGTCCTCTAGGCTCTTACACATTTGGGCACTAAGAACTTGATTTTTCTTCAACTTTGGTCAGGTGAAACACATTATTCAAACAGTGATTTGCCGCTATTGTGGCGGGAGGTTCTAAATCAAATAGAAATTACTTGGGACTGATGAATGAAGTTCAAACAATGTTCTGTAACCAAATGACTTTTGTTGACCAGTTTGAATTTAATTAAAAAGGTAAATTGATTTACTAAGTGTCAAAGAAATTAAAACATTTAGACATTACTCGAACAGTGTTTTGCCGCTATTGTGGGTGGGAGAAATTACATATAGTTGGGGCTGATGAATGTAGTTCAAACAATGTTCTGTAACCAAATGACTTTTGTGAGAACAGGTTATTGGCGAGTTAAAAAATAGGCGAGTTAGAAAAAGGCGAGTTAAAATGGCGAGTTACCCCCTGCAGTGTTTTCCGGAAAGTCCACGTGGCGAGTTAAAATGGCGAGTTACCCCCTGCAGTGTTTTCCGAGAAAGTCCACACGGCGAGTTGTGAATTTCGGAAAGTCCACGAGGCGAAGTTGTGAATTTCGGAAAGTCCACATGGCGAGTTGTGAATTTCCGGAAAGTCCATGTGGCGAGATTGCGAATTTCCGGAAAGTCCATGTGGCGAAGTTCTGAATTTCCGGAAAGTCCATGTGTCGAGTTGTGAAAAATGCAGTTTTGGTCAAAATTCAAAAAATGATTATTTAAAAAAATTGATACCATTAATGTATTCTTTGACTCATGTCCGTTCCATATTATACTTTATCATATAAATAGATATCAGCCTTGATTTTAAATACTGCAATCAATAGTTAATACTTTCATTAATACTGTACAAATTTGCCTAGGCATTATGTGTTTTGACTTTGGCACATACAATTTGATTTTTTTCTGTTTGTGCAGTATGTCCTAACTAGTTTTGATGGTAAAAACAAAAGGATTTCAGTATCAGTAGAATGCACAGTGACCGCCACTGATGTTGATGAAAATGTATTTGTATGATTTTTTATTTCAAGAGTAGTGAGATATGATTAGGTTTCTTTTATATTAGTGGTTGCTTGTATATCCGATTATTCATGGTACATAAAATAGTTGAGTAATCAATCAATTGACTGATTATGTGTTGTGCCCCTTTGTGTTGTGTTTTTTTTTAAAGGGTTTAAAAAGTTTTATGACTTTTATTTGTATAACTTTTTCGGATTTTATTTATACTAGAAGAGGGCAGCCTATGCACAGGCGAGAGTAGCACTGTCTCTATATATTAATTCCCAAGATCATTGCAAGCCCGAGAGAAATATATGATAAATGGAAACTGATTTTGCTGATTTTGGACTAGCAGCTTTAAAAAAAAAAACAGTACTTAATACACTGTGACATTTTTAATTCACTGTTGGAACTTCATCATAGTCTTGCTGTAACTTCGCCACGGGACTTCATAGTGTTACTGTAACTCGCCACTGGGACTTCATAGTGTTGCTGTAACTCGCCACTGGGACTTCATAGTGTTACTGTAACTTGCCACTGGGACTTTATAGTGTTGCTGTAACTTCGCCACGGGACTTCATAGTGTTACTGTAACTTCGCCACTGGGACTTCATAGTGTTACCCATGGGAATATCTAAAAATAGCCTGACTCTGTGGGGGGTAACTCGCCTTGTTAACTCGCCTTTACCTAACTCGCCCATATTGTAACTCGCCTAAAACATGCTCTCGACTTTTGTTGACCAGTTTGAATAATTAAAAAGGTAAATTGATTTACTAAGTGTCAAAGAAATTAAAACATTTAGACATTATTCTAACAGTGTTTTGCCGCTATTGTGGGTGGGAGAAATTACATATAGTTGGGGCTGATGAATGTAGTTCAAACAATGTTCTGTAACCAAATGACTTTTGTTGACCAGTTTGAATAATTAAAAAGGTAAATTGATTTACTAAGTGTCAAAGAAATTAAAACATTTAGACATTATTCGAACAGTGTTTTGCCGCTATTGTGGGTGGGAGAAATTACATATAGTTGGGGCTGATGAATGTAGTTCAAACAATGTTCTGTAACCAAATGACTTTTGTTGACCAGTTTGAATAATTAAAAAGGTAAATTGATTTACTAAGTGTCAAAGAAATTAAAACATGCGAGTGTTGCCAGTTTATAATCATGTTGCTATATTTGATTGATTGTTGCCTCAAGTGGTATATCAGTAATATTTAAACAACTATAAAACAAGATACTTATTTGACCCATGTTTTAATAAAGGCTGAATTGATTTGATTACATGTTATGTGTGGAATATGAACAGTATTATGTTCCTTCGGTTGAAATATTTTAAAAAATGCTGAACAATAATGTTCATCAAACTAAAAAAAGTAGGTACGGTGTAAAATCAAGAACATCATCTTGCGATAATGAACAATGCTATAATGTACATCTTGTAGGCTAGCACAAACCAAGTCAAGAGTTATGGGTAAATGAAGTTTGGGAAAATTACTCCCATATTAAATGCTGAGGTCCTTTCTCTGAGGTCTTTTCTTGCCTGCAGTGCTTCATTTATTTTCAAGGCCATGATAATTATGTCTTTTTTCATAGAAATTTATAATTTTTGATGAATTGTGTCTTTATTATGCATGTCTTGTAATTGTGTTAAAGCTTCTGATGTTTACCTTACATGTGTTTGGGTCTCGCAAATCATGAGACTGGGATTCTTGTACATTCTGTGTGTTTTTGTGAATAAAAAATGATTGAAATCTGCACAAGAAACTATATTTCATGTGATCATTCTACACACATTCTACCGAGTTATGGATTCGTCTTTTTTTACTTGATATTACAACAACTGCCACAACCTCAAAAGATTACAGTTGGGATTTTGGGACGAGGGTTAGGGTTTGGATTAAGGGATCAGGGTTATGATCAGTTCGGTAGCTATACCATCATTTTTAGTTTGCAGGACAGCAAGACTTTAGAATGACTGCCACCACCCCCAGATTAGGGTTGGATTTTGGTGTATGGTTAGGTTTAAGAGATTAGGGTTAATACAGTGTGGGTGCCCACCACTATTCCAAATTTGCCTACCTAATGCAAGCAAATGCAATTTAAATGTGCTGGCAGGATTACTAAATTCTTGTTTTCCTCATTTTATTGCAACAGGACTGAACAGAAAGGGAAAAAGGTGCTCAGAACATACAGGATATATCAATGTAAAGAGTGTTCAACAGTATGCGACTCAACAGCAGAATTCCATGAACACTTCAAGATCCATGTAGAAGGAAAGGTGAAAGGGAGTATTACTCAAAATGCCTCCTTCTTGTATCGCTGCAAACCATGTGATTTGATTCTAACTCAAGAAGAGGTTGAGCCACATCGCCGCAAGCATTATAAGATCATGGTGGAGTCCACAGTGTGTGATACATGTGGAATGTTGTTCACTAGATGGGAGTCTTGGAAATTGCACATGATGAAGCACAATGCCGAAAAAACTGGTGAATGGCTTGTGTGCAAATTGTGCGATAAGACTTTTTATAACAACCGGAAGTTATTAATGCACATGAAAAGACACACAAAAGAGCGCCCTCATGTGTGTGAAGTTTGTGGCAAAGGATTCAAATCGCAAACAACATTTGAGCGACACAAGTACATCCACAGTGGTGTCAAACCACTAACTTGTGAACATTGCGGCAAGGGCTTCATAAGCAGTTTCAACCTCAAAGGTCACCTTCAACACACACTGGGAAAAACCTTACAAATGTGATACCTGTGGCGCAGCTTTTACTCACAATGTGAGTCTGAAAAATCACAAGAAATATGCTCATGGTATCGATATGTGGAAAGATCAGAAACCACTAAAGGTTCAGGAATATGATGTTGTCGACTTTAAAGATCCGGATGTATTTAAGAAAGAAAAAGTAAAGGTACCTACAGAAGAAGATGCAAGTACCTCTCAAAGTCATCAACCTGAACAACCTACAACTGCATCAAGTGATGATATCATTCCAAAACCTGCTAAACCACATACAGGATCCAGTAAAGAAGACCAGAAAGCTATCAAAAAAGAGACAGCTGTTTCTGCTGATTCATATGTAACAGTGCCCATTAGACCAGGATTCATACAAGGCATACACCCAGAGCCAAATGTACAACCTGTCTTAGGAATACCTATTGCGAGCAATCCAATACTGAGTTATCATTTCCCTACTCAGAGTATACCTCCTCCACATACTATGACTACTCCACATACTATGACTACTCAGAGTAGCAGTAGCGAGTTTGCCTTTAGAATGCCTTCTTGTTCACAGACTAATATGCAGCGTTGGTCCAACGAAGGTGCTGGAAGTGGAAGCTCTTTTACCAATTTATAGGTCTGCATAATGCTATGTATAGTGTCAAGTGTCTTATGATGGTTGTTGTTAGGGTTGATGAAACGGACTTGAAAGACAAGAACTTAAATGAGTCCTGCAACCTGGGCATTTACCAATTTATCTGTTGTCTATACTAAGTGTTAGGTCATCATATTGTAAACATTAATCCCACATCATGTGATGTAGCACAGCTAGTGACAACTTTAGTGGATATCATAAAGATAACTTTTTTTATGAAAGCTTCTATTTATTAGGAGGCTATCATTTTCTTCAGAAGGAGGTCCCAAATATATGGCGGGGTCATAAATTTTGGAAAGAAAATTAGGGGGGTCATACAATTTGTGATGACCAAAATGTAGGGAGTCCAAGATGTCCACAGATAGTGTGTTTATTTTATTCAAAAGACTTGATTTCAATACAATTTTTGCCTGTTTTAGGGGGGTAAGGTGTATCGGGTGTGGGAGGGTCATAAAATTTTGTTACTGAAATGGGGGTCACAAGTTTATTGACACTGTCTTTTGGAAAATGTGAGACCCCCTTTCCAAGAAAATGATAGCACCCTTACTTACTACAGGTTTATAATTTGCATGACCATTCGTATTATCTAGGCAGAAAAGGAGAAAAGAAAATTAGTGATCACCAGATTCATCACCCGGGGATCGTCAATGTCAAAGTGTGCTTCATACAGTCTATGCTCCTGGTAACAGTTTGAAATAATAAGAAGGAACTGTAGAAAGAAGAGAGCAAATATTTAAAGAGCTAAGTGAAATAACAAGTTAAGGAAATGTAAAGTTAAAGGAAGGAAAAGAAAATTAGTGATCACAAATGTCTGAGAGGGCTTCATCCTAACTGCGGCAACTGTTTTAAATAATAAGAATCAACGGTAAAAAGAATACAGAAAAGATATTTAGAGAGAAATAACAAGTTCAAGGAAAAGAGAATAGAGGAAATATTTATAAAAAATATAAGGAAGCATATCATACGAAATTATGTTTAGTATAGCAACTTTTGACTTTGGTGTTCTAGATGATATATCAATAAGGGAAATGAATAGTTTAATGTGTTAAATTAGTTGGCAGTTTAATGTACATATTTATTGACTGTCCCAAGTGATTACACATGCAACTTTTATTAGAACTGTGTATAAATTTGATCTATTGCTAAATTCTTTAGCAGAATAATATATTTTACAATAGTAGTAATTTGGTGTCTATGGGAGTCTACTGTATATACAATAATAAATGGACTGTCTCTAGCAAGTGTAATTGTTACTGTCCGTGTCGTGCATTTGGTAACCATGGTACGTGTAGCATATGTTGTTAGAGCATATTTGTATATTAGATCATTTTATATTAAATGTGATCAATATAAAATATGACATACATTGTATTGGGCTATTCAGTTGAAATACATACTCCTTTGGAAGACATGACCTTAATCTTCTACACAGAGAATGTGAATTGCAAATGTGGTTACATGAATGGGTGACTCCATTTGAAATCTTCACTCCCTGCGTTGAAGATTAAGGTCATGTCTTTTATAAAGTGTATGAAATCAAATGGAATTGCCCATTTAAGGTTAACAACTATTTTAAACTGTTGCGATTTGGCAGTTCACAGCATCTTGCAAATGGTAGTGAGCTTTGGCAGAAATTGCATTGATCATTTCATAGCGAGTGTATAGAAGAATTTAAATATCGCAGATATACTTTTGTAGGTACTACGGTTCTTGAGTTATGTTGTAAAGAGGGCTGAAACAACAACACCTTTGTAAAACGTACATATAACCCCGCTTCTGGATATTGTTTGAAGTCAAATGATATACCATTTTTAAGTTTATGATGTTTATTTTTTAAACACAAAATAAAACAAAATTGACCGGGGGAGGAATTTACGGCTCATTCGCCGTGAACGGTCACATATATTGATTTTGGTAATGAAAATGATTTTTGGCTGCTTTGACCAACAATACTGTGTGTAACCTTAAATATTTGCACTGAACTTTATGAAACAGAAGAAACTAGCACACCAGGGTCCATTTCACTAAACTTTACAAAGCTTCAAAAGTCTCAAAATCAATTGTAACTTAACAACGCATCGTAAAATCCATTTCAATATCATTTATAAACAGCACCCTGAGTACAGTCAGTCTAAGTACAAAGTACCGACGCAGACGCACACATTGTGCCGACTTACAAGGCATGCATACATGCAGCAGAGTCGCAGCACTGCGCACTGTTTACGCGCTGTATACGTGCGAGTTGTCACATTGTACTTCAGAGTGGACAAACTGTAAGCAGGGTTAGAAGTTATGATACATGTGACTGAGTGGATAAAGAAATACTAAATCAATGGATTACAAACATAGTAAATTATATACAGGGTTCGGTTTTTGCCGGCAAAAACCTGTTTGCCAGTGGCAAAAACCTGCTTTTGCCAGTTTTTGCCTGGTTTAAACCGGCAAAACTGGCAAAAACTGGCAAAAACTCACATATAGTCACTGAAATATTAAAAGTTAATGCAGAAAGCTCATAAACAGCAGCATACAACTTTTAATGAATCATTCAACATAATTTTAACTCATCAAGTCCTTAAAATGAAAAAAAGTTTTGAATCTGATATATGCCACATTTCGGTTAAATGCACTTGAGCAATGAAAACACATGCCTTTAAAATAAAATATGTTACTTATAAAATACAAAATCTGGCTTTGTTACACTCAGGAAATGATTTTTGTAACTTAATAATTTGTTTTGAGATGACAAAACTGAACTATAAATCACTTTTTTAGTTTTTGCCATTTTTGCCGGCAAAAACTGGCAAAAATTGTTTTTGCCAAGCGGTTAAAACCATGGTTAAAACCGAGGTTTTTTTCCACCTCGGCAAAAACCTCACGAACCCTGATTATATAAGATTAATGTTTGCATTGTCGATTCAATTAAATGTCCACAAACTAAATGGAGATCTGTCTGATACTAGTAAAGCTACTAAGTTTGTCAATACTTTCACTTGTCATTTTAACGCACATATGCTAAAAAGATAAAAACATTGCCAATTACCAACATGTACCCAAATATCATTTTTAAGTAGGAACTCATGTACATACTCTTATCTCTGGGTATGCAGTGGCACTGGTCATTGAACAAGGATTGATGTAAAAAGTGTTCATACTAAACTGAGATGTAAAAAATATTTACAAGGGACATCACTGTGACCAAATCTTTGTCTTATTTACAAAAACAGGTACATGTCTGAAGATTTGGAGACTGCTGAAGCAAGATCACTTTTCACAAGATCAGATAAAGAAGATACAAAGACATCCAAGCGGCCAAGAAGAAAAGTCAAAGAACGCGTTTATGAACGAAGGACACAGAGATTATTCCAATGCAAACAGTGCTCAAAAATATGCGACTCGTTTGTGGAATTCGGACCCATTACAAAATCCACTTGGAATCACATGACAGTGCAGAAAGCACAGTTGTTCTGGATTCTAAGTTCTACAACTTATTGTATCACTGTAAACCATGCAACAAAGTCTTGAACGAAATTGAAATTATATCTCATCGCAATATGCATCGTAAAATTGTAGATGAAGTATGTGCCACGTGCGGAATGGTGTTCACTAATCGTAGTTCATGGCGCGAACATATTAAAAAACATGAAGCCAAGAAGACAGGCAATAGATTTGTGTGTAAATTATGTGGTAAAACGTTCCCTTTCATCGGTAGGTTAAAGAAGCACATGCCTTTTCACTCGAAAGAGCGTCCACACATTTGTGAAGTATGCGGTAAGGGATTTAAGGAAAATTCTATCTTATTACGGCATCGCAAAACACATCGTAGTACCAAACCACACGCATGTCAGTTCTGCGACAAAGGATTTATCACAAAGGAGAGACTGAGAGGCCACGAGAGAACGCACACTGGGGAGAAACTTAAATGTGATCTATGTAATGCTGGCTTCACACATAAAAGTACGCTTACATATCATAAGAAAACTGCTCATGGTATTGATACATCAAAAGAAAACAAATACCAACTGGTTCAAGAATTTGATGACATTAACATACAAGATCCAAAAATGTATGAAAATTGCACAGTGAGAATAGCAACCTCTGCAGAAGAAACAGGTGCTAACAGTCCACGAGATAACAAGTACATGTCTGAAACAAAACCATTAGTGGCATCGCATGACCAAGACAAATATATCTCAATTGATATAGAGCATCCTCGGTATATTATACCAGCACCTGCACCAACCGTGGATTTGAAGTTGCAAGCAACCAGTAGTAACATACCTGTTTGTGAATTTGATGGTTCAACTAGTGGTGTGTTTACTTCAACCACTACACAGGGAAATCAAGGAAATAATGAAGCAGAAACTCCTGTGATGTCTTATACCAGTTTATAGACCAGTCCTGACAAATTTATAGGAATTTTTAAACAGGTTAATTAACACTATATGACAGGATACTATCGTAAAACCTCGTCTACATGCATATAGAGTGCTTCTGATGAAAGCTTCATTAATCCAGGTGCCATTATGGAGTTTGAGCAAATAAAGTACAGATCCAAGCATATACAAACAAGTATTATTTTAAGACCAATCTATTGTATTGGCATATTTACGCTTGTTTCGAAATAATTTAGCTTTCATCAAAAAACTACACTATATATGCTTGTAGAAGCGAGGTTTTACGGTATACTAAAGCAGGGTTGTCAACTTCTTGTATGTAATTGTTACTGTCCGTGTCGCGCATTGGTAACCATTTTACTTGTAGCATGTATGTTGTTAGAGCTTAGTTGTTATTAAGGATCATTTTAGAATGTGATCAATATAAAATATGACATATTGGACTATTCATTCATACACCTCCTATCGAAGATATGACCTCAATCTTTCACGTAGAGTGTGAATTGCATATATATGTGGTTACATGAATAGGCGACTCCATTTGAAATCTTTACTCCCTGCATGAAAGATGAAGGTCATGTCTTTCATATGTCTTGTATGGAATCCAAATGGAATAACTCATTTAAGGTTATCAACTATTTTAAACTGTTGCGATTTGGTAGTTCACAGCATCTTGCGAATGGTAGTGAGCTTTGGCAAAATTGCAATGATCATTTCATAGCGAATATGTAGGAGAATTTGATTTATACAGATATACTTTTGTAGGTGTTATGGTTTTTGAGTTATGTTGTAAAGAGGGTTGGAGTTTTCAAAGTATATGATTTGTAGAATAGAATGAACTTTTGCAAAATTATTATTATTCATAATATTGATTTAGATAATGAAAATCGATTTTTTTTTTTTTTCATAATTTTTTTTAGCTGCTTCGACCAACAATACCGTGTGTACGTTTATACCTTTTAAATACTTGCACTTGCGCTGAACATTATGAAACAGAGACACCAGCACACCAGGGCCATATCACTATAAATCTTTACAAAGCTTCAAAAGTCTCAAAATCAATCGTAACTTAACAATGCATCATAAAATCCATTACAATAAAATGACTTGTGATCGGTTACCTTCGTATTAAGTAATAAGGGTTTACTACAGTAAAGTTATGCATAGTAAAAGAGTATTTGTAATTTACAACAGTGCCCTGAGTAAACAAGGTTAAAAGTTAAGTGAAATACAACCCTGATCAATTAGGATACATGTGACTGAGTGGATAAAGAAATACTAAATCAATGGATTACAAACATAGTAAATTATAAGATTAATTGATTAAAGAGTTTAACTTCAACACTACACTATTTTTCGCTCACCTGGAACGTTTTCACTAGTTCGACTAGCGTCTTCAGCAGATGGTGATGCTGTGATGATATCTTGTCATATGACGTCATCAGTGAAGGTTATCCCGATCGTAGACAAGATACCATCACAGCATCACCATCTGCTGAAGACGCTAGTCGAACTAGTGAAAACGCTCCAGGTGAGCGAAAAAATAGTGTAGTGTTGAAGTTAAACTCTTTAATCATTTTATCTACCACTACGTATGAATATCCACTCATATATAAGATTAATGTTTGCATTATCTATTCAATACGCAGAAGTCAATTTGTGCTGAAATTCCTTCCCACAATGCAATATGCGTATTGCATAACAAAGAATATTGATTAACCTCCGAACTGTATCTATTGTTATGCAAAACGCTTATTGCATTGTGGGAAGGAATTTCGGCACTAATTGACTTCCGGTAGAGAAACCCTAAATCCGTGTATTAAATATCCACAAACACTATGGGCCACAATGGCCTCGTCCCAATGGCATAGTTCAATAACCTCAATTATACAAAATCATAATGCAAAACTTGATCTCAAGTTGCAGAGTATACTATGAGTTTTGGTACCCGAATTTTTCAAAGGTCATTCAATAAATGTAAAAGAATAAATGGTCAAAGAACTGTGCCCCTGATAGATGAGCATGTTGTGGATCCTAGTGAAACTAAATGGAGATCTGTCTGCTACTAGTAAAGCTGCCATGTTTGTCAATACTTTCATTTGTCATTTTAACTCGCATATGCTTAAAAGATACAAATATCGTCAACTACAACATGCACCAAATATCATCTTTAAGTAGGAACTCATGTTAATACTCTTGTCTCCGAGTATGCAGTGGCACTGGTCAGTGAACAAGGATTGATGTAAAAAGTGTCCATATAAACTGAGGTGTAAAAACATTTACAAGGGACATCACTGTGACCAAATCTTTGTCTTATTTACAAAAACAGGTACATGTCTGAAGATTTGGAGACTGCTGAAGCAAGATCACTTGTCACAAGATCAGAAAAAGAAGATACAAAGACATCCAAACAGCTAAGAAGGAAAAAGACAGAACCCGCTTACAAACGAAGGACACAGACGTTATTTCAATGCAAACAGTGCTCAAAAATATGCGAGTCATTTGTGGAATTCCGAACCCATTACGAAATCCACTTGGAATCAAATGACAATGCAGAAAGCACAGTTTTTCGTGATTCAAAGTTCTACAACTTATTGTATCACTGCAAACCATGCAACAAAGTCTTGAATGAAATTGAAATTGTATCTCATCGCAACATGCATGGTGAAAAAGTACATAAAGTATGTGACATATGTGGAATGGTGTTCACTATTCGTGGATCATGGCACAAACATATTAAGAAACATGAAGCCAAGAAGACAGGCAATAGATTTGTGTGTAAATTATGTGGCAAAACATTCCCTTTGATCGCTTGGTTAAAAAGGCACATGCAGTTTCACTCGAAAGAGCGTCCACACATTTGTGAAGTATGCGGTAAGGGATTTAAAGAACATTCAGGCTTACTACGACATAGCAAAACACATCGCAGTACCAAACCACATGCATGTCAGTTCTGCGGCAAAGGATTTGTTGCAAAGGACAGTCTGAGAGGCCATGAGAGAACGCACACTGGTGAAAAACCTTTCAAGTGTAATCTATGTAGCGCAGCCTTCACACATAATGGAACTCTTACATGTCATAAGAAAACTGCTCATGGTATTGATACGTCAAAAGACAACAAATACCAAATGGTTCAAGAATTTGATGACATTAACATACAAGATCCAAATATGTATGAAAATTGCTCAGTGAGAATAGCAACCTCTGCAGAAGAAACAAGTACCAACAGTCCACAAGATAACAAGCATACTTCTGAAACAAAAGAAGGACAAAGGGAACAATCGAAGCCATTAGTAGCACCTCGTGACCAAGACAAAAATGTCTCAACTTACGTAGAGCATATTAAATCAGCAGCTGCACAGAGCGTGGACTCGAAGTTGCAAGCATCCAGTAGTAACATACCTGTTTGTGAATTTGATGCCTCAACTAGTGGTGTGTTTACTTCAATCACTTCACAAGGAAACCAGGGAAATAATGAAGCAGAAGAAGCTCCTGTGATGTCTTATACCAGTTTATAGACCAGTCCTGACAAATGTTTAGGTTTTTTTAGCAGGTTAATTAACACTATATGACATTTTGCTGTACGAAAAGCATGGTTGTCATCTACAATAACATCAATGAATGTAGCATAAACAAAGCAAATAAATCTCAACACAATACATTTTAGGTTTACCAAGGATATTTAACTGCTTTAAATGATAGAGATGATACCTAGTTTGAATTTTTTCGCAGAAATTGCACAAAGGACATACAAACATTTATTATCAAGACTATTATATTTTACTCTGAGTTTACTCTATGCTCTAATTAACAAGCATTGAACTACTAAATAATACCATTGCATAATATTAATCACAAGAAGACTTATGTTGACCAGGAAGCATCAGATGCTACGCCAATGTGTAAACACAGAATGTATTATATTTTTTGCAGGGGGGGGCCGGCCAAGATTGGCTCAATTTTGACGTCGTCATTGGTTTTACACGTAAACACAAAAATGTCTCAAATTATTCCAAAACTGTACGTATGTTATTAAGCACTATTTTATCAGTCGAAATCCGTTGAGGTTTGCCAGTGAACCTCATTGTAAGTACTGTTTTTTAAAAATTTTTTGTATGAGTAACGCACGATATGTTACGATATATACTGAAAATTTCCCCTATGTGTATCGATGAGTTTACGTGGTGTAGTGGTTGCGGATCTCGCCTCCCACGCATAGGGTCCCGAGATTGATTCCCATCCCCGGCGATGATTAAAAAATTTTCTTCTTTTTCCTTTGAATTTAAAATTATTTATTTTCATGTGAAAATGTATATATTGCACTGGGAAATATATTTTGTGAATTTTTTTTCTGTAATGGGGCCACCCGGCCAATAGAGCTAAAAACGGATCTTGGCTCCGGTAAAAAATAATTGCGTCCATCGTGCAGGCAGTGTTGCCGTCATATTGTCTGTTTTGTTTACGCTTTTGGCTGTTGCCACATTGAATAATGTAGTCCACCGTCGTCTGATTTTTTGGGGAAAAAAAGAAAGTTGTAGCTAATCTTTTAAATGTTAGTAAATGTTAGTGATATAGTATAATAATCTTGTTTAATAGATCGATTAAAACAGTTGTTTTCACTCAGATTTATTTCAATTCCTTTTTTTTTTATTCACTATTCTGTTCTTACAAGCACGGTTGCTTGATGGCATGTGGATCCGAGTAATTTTTAAGAAAAGTGGAACAATGGTGGCGCTATTTATCTTAAATCTCGTTTGCATCTTTACAAGGGGTAGACACTTGCATAATAGCATCAGAACAAAGACTTACAAATGGCAAGGAACTTTTTTATCATGAAATATAAGGACTAGGTCATATTATTTGCCAAATTTAGATTTAAAATATATGTAAATAGCGCCACCAATTTGCACACAAATGTACAGTTTATAGCATAAAAATTAGCACAAAAAAGCATAAATAGATGAATAATTTGATAAAGAAACGAAAATCTATGTTTAAAATAGCTAAAAAATATGTGTATTTGTGTGATAGCTGTTGACTATATAATGTTTTGTTAGAAAAATTAATAAATGATCACATCAAACAACCATGGCAGTTGGTTCAGGCAATCAACTTCATGGTTTATAGTTGTTTCTTTCAAATACTTGGGTGTTGTTGTTGTTGTTGTTGTCGTTTGTTTGTTTGTTTGGGTTTTTTTCAGTTCCTCAGACCTCATAAACTTAATTTATTTTAACACAAATTCCCAATGACAACAGCAAAATGTTAAAGAACCCCATACAGTTTTACCAACGTAAACATTGCACTTCGTCAGCCTGCTACGCTAAATGCCCAAGTCATTCTTACATGTTTCTCATTTGCAATTTTGATTTTCTGAGTAATAAACTCATAATTCATCAAATTTCCAGCCGCATTTTTCATTAACTTGTGGAATACATATCTTTTGATGTATTCCACATGTTAATGAAGAGTGCGGCTGAAAATTTGATGAATTATGGGTTTATTACACAGAAAATCAAAATTGCAAATGAGAAACATGTAAGAATGACTTGGGCATTTAGCGTAGCAGGCTGACGACTTGTTACTTTGATTTCTTTTGATAACATTACGAAGATGATCTTTAATGATATTTGAAATGCCTTTATCATCAATTACTGGACCTTCGGCATGCATTTATACTTACAACAGTTGTCTGGTACATCTTTGAGCGTGATCGATCTTTACGAAAGATGCATGTTTTTGTGTTGTCTCGGTCCCAGCCGGTTTGTTTTCCTCCGTCACTAAACAAACCGTCTGGCGACAACCCCGAAATGATGATTGCTGATTGGTTTAGGGTCGGTTAATGAATTTCCAAATAAAAAGGTTTTCAATTGGCTATGGCTGATGAATTAGGACGTGACTCGTGTAAGTGACACAAACATCGTACTTTGTAGATACCGCAAACGCAAAATGTACTCTAGCTTGCAGCCACTGAGGCGCCAATCGTCTGATATCGCCTTTCATGTCAGTTATTAATTTCAGAATTTAATTGAAGAATTTCTTCTCGCCCCCATACACTGCCTATCACGTGCAGATATAGGTAGTGTATGTGCTTCGTCCGTGATTCGGAAGTCACGTAAAGCCGTTGGTCCCGTGTACAGGAAGAGTCAAACCCTGTGCACGTTAAGTGTCAGAGCTATTCGAAAAGAGAAGGGGGACCATCCCCGGTTCTGATATCTGCAATCAATCCTAGGTACCAGGATCGTGCATAGGTAAAAAACTATGCACGTTAAGCCCGTGCGACAATACTCAATTTGAGGTATGCACGTATATAGGAAGAAGAAGAAGACTCGCAACGCGTACTCGCATACAATAGAGAGCTTGCGAAATGACGTTACGTTAACTTTAACTTTAACTTCTAGAGGATTATAGAGGATTATGTATTCAAAACCAAGATGGGTTTGAATACATAATCCTCTATAATCCTCTAGAAGTTAAAGTTAACGGAACGTCATTTCGCAAGCTCTCTATTGATTAATACGAGGGATTCATATCACCGCATGGCTGTCCACCAACTTGCCTTATTTGGCAACCCAATAGTTTACTGAGTTAATTCAGCCAATCAGGAAAGACGTACTATGAGGTTGTCGCCAGACGGTTTGTTTAGTGACGAAGGAGCACAAATCGGCTGGGACGGTTTGTTTAGTGACGAAGGAGCACAAATCGGCTGGGACGGTTTGTTTAGTGACGAAGGAGCACAAATCGGCTGGGACCGAGACTAGTTTTTGTGTTTTTTTTTTTTTTGGGCGGGGGGGGAGTGCCTGTTTTCCTTGATTGAATATGTAAATTGGACTGAAATTCCCAGTTTTGTGAAACGTAAGGAAGGTTTTATTATTCGTCTGGCAGACATAATATCATAAATTTAACTGCTGATGTTTTCTGATATCGAGAGACGGTAGATGATTCATTAAATCATGAAGATAAAATAGATAACCGTCAACCTTGTGGCATGCCACAAATAATAATTAGGAAATATACCATTTTAGAAGAACATTGAATGGATTATTTGGCCAGGAATGACAACCTTTAAATCGTTAAATGCATTTTTCATGTACTACGATACTTATTGTTAAGTACAGGTTGTCCTAAAATACACTGATGGAAGAAAGAAACTGCTGAAAGACTAATAAAGAAAGAAGACGAAAGATACTGCTAAAATACAGGAGTCAATACCGAGATCGGTTAGACTAAGAAGAAGAAAGAAACTATTGAAATACTAGAGTGTTGAACTCGATCCTTAATTAAGGCCCGTATGACATTTAGCTCCTAGACTACATCGGAACCTAAAATCCTGTCTTGAAACAGACTAGGAACCAGCGTATAGACGAAGAACTATTACCTTATATCAATGCAAACAGTGCTCACCAGTATGCGAGTCATTCGTGGAGATTCCTTATCTAAGGCTGAAGATCGTGATCGGCTGACTTTTGATGAGATTCTGTTGATGGTCTCTGTTCTTGATCCACAGGATCTTGGACCAAGATCCGGCAATGTCCAAGATCCTGTCTACCCAAGGGAAACCCCTGGTCTACCACAGTCTCAGTCCAAGTCCTGAAGACTATGTTTTCACTATCCTAGCTGCTATGCTAGTGTTTTCCAAGTGGTCCTCTATGTTGACCGTAAGCTCCTCTCTCTGAGGTATCTTGAGCAAGCTTTCTGCTGCACTTGACAGACAGATAACACACTATATTAGTCCAGCAAAATTCAACAGTTCTTTGATGGAGATATATCAGTCTGCCGCTTCTTTAAGTCGACAAAATCAAACACATTTGGCTCTACTACCGCCTTTGGCGTATTTTATTCTCTCCTAGAACTGTAAAGTGAACTGCTGCCTCCATTATTTCCTATCCAGGCTTTATATACCATTTCTTACCATCTCTAGAATGGTCCTCAAATTTGTAGAATATTTCTGGCATATTACAACATTTAAATCATCCCCATATATGACACATTACATCATTTATTAAAATAGTGCATAAAATCACCACAAGCCAATCAGACTCGTTAATCTACATCATTTATAAATAAAGCATTACCTCAACACAAACCAATCAGAATTATCAGGCATTATAATGATTACTGTAATAGCGCCACCATGTTATTTGCTGAGAAACGGTCGGCCATTTGTTTTATAATTTAGGCTGTACACTTAAAACGGGAGGGTCCACAATCAAAATCAATATTGCTCGTGCAATTTGCCACATTTTGGTATCAAGGTCGATTTGCTTTGGACAGCATTTGAACATTTTTATGCTATATAGCTAATTTGCATATAACTCAAACCGGAAGGGTCCACTGAAAAAATAAAGATCATAGAGGATGTTGCTCAGAAAATTCGCCACATTTTGGTACCAATGTCGATACACTTTGGACAAGCTTTGACCATTTTATGCAAATTAGTAGAGGGTGTTATATTTACACACAAATACGGCTATCATTGGCTATAACCGCATGATACCAGTGCCCGCGCTTTTAAAAGTTACCAAATTTTAAAACAGTCAACGGATTTAAAACAGTCAACGGAACCACAAATATATGATTGACCTTGCTAAGCGAGCTAAGTGAAATAGTGCCTCGCCAGCCCACCGAAATCCTATGAACGGAAAACAAAATAAAAACTTCTGCATTTGTGAACAAAATAGGAAAATGTTGAATTTCGTAAGCCATCTTGTTTAAAGTGCTTCCTCGGTTGAAATACTGTACGAGCTATAAAAAAATTTGAGACATCAAGTCTCCAAAAAATTAACATAAATGTCAGCCTTTGCAAAAATACAATCCAAGATTTGAACCTGCGACCTTCGGATTACTGAACTGATGCTCTGTCAAATAAGAGAACAAGGTATTGGGGGAGAGCGGCGATGCATTCACTAATTAGTAAAAAAAGCATTTCTCATATCACCTCAGCTCATATTTCTCATATGTGACGTGTCATGTCAAAAGGAGGCACTTTTGGGTAGGATCGTAAATGGAGAAATGACGTTGTGGAGCAAAATATCTCTTTATTTAAGATATGTAATAACCTCAATATTGATAACCTGCCCAAAAGTGTCTCCTTTTGACATGACACGTCACATATAATCACCTCATGAATATCACTCCAAAGATACGGCTTAAAATAGGTCTACTTTGTTATGCGTTTAATGTGATTAAAATTGTAGAAGTTGGTTTTATGAGGCCGAAGTGAATGAGAAAAGGGTCGGTCTATCGGGCATTCCCTATCTTTGAGGAGTAGTGTGATCTCATCTGGTTTAGCAAGTATCTTATACTAACAAGACATCATTGATAACTTGGGACCCAGGCTGATCTTGTACTCTTTGTATTTTATTTTATGAAAACAGACATGAAGATCCGACAGCACCTGAGGTACAACCAAGTGTTACAGGAACAGACGAAAAAGATTCAAAGACACTGGAACCAAAACCCCGTCGTCGTTGGAAAAGAAATAAGATGAACTTGAACTATATGTACAGACAAACAAACAGAACTGCGACATTGTTTCAATGCAAGCAGTGCTCAACAATGTGTGAGTCATTCGGCGAATTACAGATCCATTATGAAACACACGCGGAATCGAAAGAAAACGCAGGGACAAAGCCAGCCCTCGGTGACACCACACTTTACACCGTTATGTATCGCTGTAAGCCATGCGACATGCTCCTTGCTGAATCTGAAATTAAATACCATCGCAAAAAACATAAAGAAATGATTCACAAGGTATGTGACATCTGTGGAAAGGCGTTTACTGTTCGTGTTACCTGGCACAAACACCTGAATATGCACGAGGCAGAGAGAACTGGCTATAGATACGTCTGCAAAATATGTGGTAAAAAATTCCATTTACTTCAGTCATTAAAACGTCACATGAAATATCACTCCACAGAGCGCCCTCACGTGTGTGAAGTGTGTGGTAAATCATTCAAGACAACATCTGCCTTAAAACGTCACCGGAGAATTCATGTGACTACAAAGCCATATATATGTAAATTCTGCGGCAAAGGGTTTACACAACAGTATAATCTCAAAGGCCACGAGAGAATGCACACAGGAGAGAAACCTTTCAAGTGTAATCTATGTAGCGCAGCCTTCGCACATAATGGAACTCTTACATGTCACAAGAAAACTGCCCATGGTATTGATGTGTCGAAAGATGATACATTTCTCGAATTTGATGAGATTAATGTAAGAGATCCGAAACTTTATGAACACGTGCAGATAACATCAGCAACGGGAGCATCTACCATCAGTTCACAGGATGAAAAGCTTCAGAAAACGTCTACTAAAAAGACCGATCAAGGACGAATTCCTCAAACCAAGTCATCATTGCAAACGCATATCGAAGTCGATGTTTCATTGGCCTCGCACCCTGTCACACCAGCACCTGTTGAAAAGATGCTCCCAAATTTACCGCCGGACACCAGTGATATGGTTCCGCGTGGGTCTCTTACAACCAGTGCTGCTTCTGCATTGGATGGAACGCCTAGTGATTCGTTGACATCAATCCGGTCCCAGAACCCTGGAAATCATGCAACAGTTGATGCAGGGCAGGTTTATACTGATTTATAAACATTGGTCTGGTTCGAATCTGGTCTGTTGCAAATTATTAATGTAACATATTTTGTAAATGGTATTGTTAGGTTCCATGCATACTTGTAGCCCGGTGCTGTCACTCACTAAGGGCGAATTTCTCGACGGGTGGCTTAGCAATTGGCTTGTCTAGCCTCAAGGCTTAAGAGGTCGTAAGACCAGGCTTAACTGAAAACGTATTTCCCGAAGCACGGCTACCATAGCCTCGAGGCTTCGTTAGCCCGTGGGCCAGGCTTGTAGGATTAGCCCCAGGCTTTAGTAAAATTTGCATTTCTCGAAATCAGTCTTCTGTAGCCGTAGTCTACGCAAGCCTGTTAGACCAGGCTTACAGCGGCTTTTTTTGGCCCTGCCTCAGAGCAGGTCTTAGGTCGTAAGCCTTGGTCTATTTCAATTTACAAATTATTTAAATTGTAACGCAAAGTTTATCTTTCATATTTTTGACGGTCTTTCAATTAAAATAAGTAAGCAGTCGCGTAACTGGGGGGGGTGGGAGCTCTCCCCCCCACATCCCATGAAAAAGGTAAATTAGGCCTACTTATTAATTAACCTCATTATTTGGTCATTTTAACCTTAAAAACTCAAGTTTTAAGGTTAAATAAATTGCATTTATCCCACCTTTGTACCATTGGCCTATATGTCACCAGCTTTAATACCTTAAATATGGCATTTGTACCATAATTTTTTTTTTCAATCCCACCTCCCCCCCATGTCAAAAAGAAATCTACGCCAATGTTCCGGGGACACATTCCAAGCAGATCCCATAACTCCTCAGACCCACTCCACCCCTTACAAACCCAAACAGCATGAACGATGCCTGCCCCTCATTTATTATGTTTGCCCCCGCTTTCCCCCACCACACCCCCAAATGAAAATGTCTAGTTACGCCACTGTGGGTAAGTAATTGTTCGATTTAGTTGAACATTTCAGCATTTTATTTTAGTGTTCATTTGAGTTAGTTGAATTTTTTTAAGTAGCTGTTGCTATCATAAGACCTATCATCATCATCATCATCATCATCATCATCATCATCATCATCATCATCATCATCATCATCATCATCATCATCATCATCATCATCATCATCATCATCATCATCATCATGAAGACCTATATGATACCACCTGTCCCTATCCAAGCCTTAATAGTTTGATACTCGTTCTTTTCATAAGTAGGCCTATTAAAATATTATTTTGGAGTGCCTATATTATACCAGGTTGGACATCAATTTAATACAATAGAAGAAGGACACAATTGGTAAAGATATAGTAAATATTTGACACGAAACAATAATGCATGCAGTATTAAAACTGAATTTACGGATAAGATGCATATAATATTGCTATATCTTCTACTTAAATAATTATAAATATTGTACCAACAGATGTGAGATCTGAGAAGACTACTGATATCAGCAGTAGATCGCACGTTGGTTGCTTTCCTTTTTAGGGGAATCACAGATTCCTTTCCATTAGGCTTACAGTTTTACCCTTTTTGGGATGCAAAGAAAGAATCACGAGTATAAAGCATAGACGTATCATTCATACAAGTTGGACTCATAAAAGTCAAGTGGAAATAAAATAATACATAAAAGACACAAAAACAGACACAATATTCTTGCATCAAGTTGTGTACGGTATAAGCCAAGCACAAGACCGCTGGTCCAGGCTAGTTTTGCGCCGGGAACATTGCGATAATGAGACGGCAACCTTGTTAGTACGGTAAACCGTGAGGACCACAGCTTATGTACATCTACCTCCAACAGCCTATACAATTAAGTCGCTGGTTGAAAGGGACGAGGTTGTCAAGCGTTAAGCCTACAAGGCCACTAAGACTAGGTTGAATTTGCGTTGAAGAAATCCGGCTAGAGTTAAGACTCGGGCTTCGAGAGCGGGCTAGGCTTAGTAGCCTCAAGGCCACCTTAAGACTACGGCTTAATAAGACTCCTGTCGGGAAACTCGCCCTTAGTGAGTTACTACGGAATCGGATCCGAAAAAAGGTTATTCATATGGTGGTGTCTTTGTCTTTATCAGAAAAGGGGTCCTTGAACACTAGACTAGAGCTAATATTTCACGAATGGTTATTTCGTTAGGTGACTTTATAGTAGAAAATTTTGGTGAAATCGGGATTTGTCTTCCCCAGCAAACAAAAAATGTGTTTAACACGTTATAAACGTGTATCGGTTTTGATCAAAACGTTTTATATAAACACGGTAATGATCATGAAAACGTGTTTAAAACGTTTTATATGAAAAAAAATGCAACATTTTGAGGAAATGTTGGCAAAATGGTATTGTTAAATATTTCTAGGCAAATTGTTTCGAAAAATGTTTGTCTACACTTTAAAAACATGCTAGAATGCAGCAAGTTTTCAAAACATGTTTTAATGTTATTGGAACATTTAAGGTGCATATCAGAGGTCTCTGCATTTTTTGACTCGGGTGGGTAGCACCTTTCGTGAGATTGATCCCCGCGACTTCCGAAGTAAACTCCTTAAGTTTAAAATGTCTAAATATATATATATTCATCGGTTGACGGGGAACAAGATACTGCATCAACATGATCAAATATCGTAGAACATAGTATAGCAACTACTGTGAACTGCTCTTCAGAGACACGCATCGTAAGAAAACATTGAAATCGGGGCAACAGTTCTGCATTCTGTACTGCAGTTGTGGTCCGAGTTTTTATTACCGAACCAATTTAGGACAATTTGTAAATAATTATGCGCCCAAAAATTTAATCTAACACAAAATAGTATTTAATGTATTAAACCATATTGTTTGCTGCTGTAATCTTTTGATAACAACGCAATTGTGTATAGTTCTAATATTGCCAGTGTTTGAATTCTTTGTAAATATTGCACTTAAGGGTATTAAGTCTGGGAATTACTAATTCAAATTAGTGCACATGTACTTTTCATTTGAAGAAAATATTGCAGCTGTTAACTTTTATAACCTCCCAAATAGCAACATAGAGTTGAGGCCAACGATATTGGACATAACGTATACTTTACATATTAAAAGTTGGGGTTTTTTAAAACTTATTTTACCACACCAAAGGTCAGGGCTTATTTTATTCAACTTTTCAAATATTAAAAGTTGATTTTTTTTTCATCGTTTTAGGCATCATCGATTATTTTCAACACCAAAATCGTAACATTCAGATGTTTCACCTTCTAAGTTTTCAGTAATTTGTATCGCTACGCTGTAAATGCTAGCTTGAGTAGATAGCGAAAAAACAAACATAACAAATTAAACATATAACATAAGACTTCACAAACATCCGTTCTGCTAAATGTATGAATTATTTTCTGCAACGTAGGAAAATTGAAATCTGGGCAGTTCTCATTCTGCACTGCAGTTGTGGTATGAGTATGAATGGCACATTCCTTTAATTCCCGAACCATTTTGGTTCTGTTTGTAAATATGCACCCAAAAAGTTGGAATCATAATGTTGTAATTAATGTATTAAACCATATTGTCGTTGCTGCCATACTAAGTATTTTAATGACAACCCAGCAAACACAAAACGTTTTCGACATCGTTCGCAAAAGGTTATAAAAGGTTGTCAGAAAACGTTTAAATGTCAGGTTATATAAAGGGTATATTATTATTAAGAGTATAAAACGTTTTCATAACCTTAAAAAACATTTTTTGATAATCTACTGCTCAGCAAACATAAGTGTTTTACAGACAACGTTTATATGTCGGGTTATATAAAGGGTATAAGAACGTTTTAATAACATTCCAATAACATTCTTGAAAACTTGATACAAAACATTCTAAACAGAATGTTATTTTGGGGTTGGAAAAATATTTTGCGAAAAATGTTTGCCCAAAATATTTTCAATAACGTTTTCATGACCTTTATATAACCCGACATTTAAATGTTATTAAAAGGTTTTGAAAAAAAAAACATTTTAAGAACATTTCTGTGTTTGTTGGGTTCAAATATTTTAACATAATGTTATTTAAGTATTGACACAATATTTGGCGTAAATGTTTGCAAAAATAGTTTACAATAACATTTTTTGAAAACATTTAAAAATATTGTTGTAGTGTTCTTTCATACAAAACGTTTTAAAACGTTATCTTGACTTTTATATAACCCGACATTTTAATGTTATTAAAACGTTTTTACCTAAACCAAAAGCCAAAATATAACTTATTTAAAACGTTTTTAAAACGTTTTTGTGTTTGCTAGGAACGCAAGTATGTTATGTAAACACATCCCAAAAAGAAAGTATCCAGTTTGATTTTGGTCCATAAATCAAAGATGAGGTCTTAAATCAAGATCTACCAAAAGTATGGTACATATGAATTTATTAATCGCACAGTTTGATACCTCATTTGTCCAAATCGATGCAGAATTGATAACACAATGACCTTTTAAATGCAATCACCTCAATTTTAAAAGTTGCAGTAATCCCTACTGATGTGGTTTTCCTGCTCAAGATTCTTCATAATAACAGAGACGGTATAAGACTGTTTGGCATTACTGCATGTGTTTTATTCAATACAGATGCTCTTTTACTCCTTCCTCACTGTTTTACCATTCACTCTTCACAGTCAATATCTGGTATGTCCTCCTGCTGCATCAATGACTGCCAGCCAGACATATGCGGCGCATACTCTCAGCGAGACGTCTGATGCGCCCTGGCTTTGATCTATCGCTACCCATATTGAGCATGTTGAGTAGCAGGACCAAATCTATAGAAATTTTACTGCAACTTTAAAAATTGAGGCGATTGCATTCAAAAGATCATTGTGTCATCAATTCTGCATCGATTTGGACAAATGAGGTATCAAACTGTGCAGAATAAATTTATCTGTAATATACATTTGGTAGATCTTGATTTAAGACCCCATCATTGACTTATGGACCAAAATCAAACTGGATACTTTCTTTTTGGGATGTGTTTAGTATTAGTTGAATGGTGTTGCTAGTGTCTGGATTCTTTGTAAATATTGCGTGTAGTTAAATTGGAACATTTGAAAGAAATGAGTGTACATGTTCTTTTTATTTAAAGAAAATATTGAGGCTGTTTACTTTAATTGGCTCCCAAAGAGCAAAATATAGTTGAGGCCAAGGATATTTTATAAATGGCCGCCTTCACTGTTCACGATAAAATAAAAAATAAATTTTGCTATTGATTCTTTGTGAAAATAGCGAATTTGTTTATTGAAAATAAGTAGTCTTTTTATAAAGCAGAATTATTATAGTCGTGAACGTCAATGAGCTCCCAACTAGTAAAGTACAGGCCAACGTTATTGTACATCATAAACTTTACCTTTCATGTATGTTTCGCCTTGCTTAAGTAAGAATAAAATGTGCTTACGATCAGATGAAATATAGAATATGCTTTCTTCTCTGTCATTCTTTGAATACATTCAGTCGTAAGAAATGTAATTGTATCAATCCAAAAATTATATCTGTCAACGGATCCACACAAGAAAAATGTAATGATTTTAACTTAATATTAACAACCAACATGAACTAAAAATATATTTTTGGATGATACTGAAATAGATAAGGTAAGAGATGCAAAATGTCTAGGAGTTGTAAGAAACTGACGAATGCCTGACTTTGACTGTATCACAAACTGGCTCAAGAAATATTGGTGTTAAGAACAAATTTCAGCATCAGGGGATGGATGTAGAAAATACAACAATGTTACTGAACTAATTTTAACATAAGTCTCCACAAACATAAATGACAGCCAGTTAACAAATTCACTGACTATCCTGGATTTGAACCGGAACTTTTCGGATCTCCAGACCGTTGCTCTGCCTACCAACTGAGCTAAAGAGTCGGATGGGGAGAAGCAGTGATGCATTGAGTAATAAGTTAAAAGCCACATATCATATTTTTAGACACAGTTTAGCTCAGGCGGCGGATGACATGATCGAGCCGGCAACTCGTGAAACCGCCCGGCCGTATGGCATTTTCCATATACTCGGTTAGTTTTGTGGGGTTCATTATCGAACCCCAACGGTTTTAGCTTGTATTTATATTATTTATCAACATAGGCCTATTTGTTTGTGATATTCCAAGCGTTTTAAAATTTCAAAATAATCCCATTCAATTACACGGTTGACGATGAAAATTTACTGAATTTAGGGACTGCACGTCATACACCACCTGGTTTAGCTTTCTTCATCCGCCAAAAAGGATAATGGCAGGCTAATGGCGTATATATAAGTCTCGATTGATTTACGCGTAACGTTGTCTGTTGATGTGATAATAGGGCGCATTTAAAGTTTTGATGTTAGTTGCTGATGGGACACCTTGTATGAGACCGAAGTGATTTAGAAATTGGTCGGTATTTTGGGCACTCATGGAAATTGTTGTAATCTCATGTTCTTCGTGGGTTAACAAGCATCATTCATATTACAAACAAGACGTCGTTTACAACTTGGGACTCGGTCTGATATTGTACTCTTTGTATCTTTGTTTTATTTATGAAAACAGACATTCGGCAACAGCTAGGCAACCAGGTGTTATAAGATCAGACGATGACGATTCAAAGACATCGGAACCAAATCCTCGTCGTGGAAGAAGAAATATGGTCTTTGCGTACAGACGAACAACAAGAACTGTGACTTTGTTTCAATGCAAACAGTGCTCAGCAATGTGCGAGTCATTCGGCGAATTCCAGGTCCATTATGAAATACACGCCCAATCGGAAGAAAACGCCGGGACAAAGCCAGTGCTCGGTGATACTACGCTTTACACCATTCTGTATCGCTGTATACCATGCGACAAGATCCTCACTGAATCTGAAATTGAACTTCATCGCCGTAAGCATAAGGAAATGGTAGACAAGGTATGTGACATCTGTGGAAAGGCGTTTACTGTTCGTGGCTCCTGGCACAAACACCTGAATAGACACGAGGCAGAGAAAACTGGCAGTCGATATGTCTGTAAAATATGTGGCAAAAAATTTCATATACTTCAATCATTAAAGAGCCACATGAAATATCACTCCAAAGAGCGCCCTCACGTGTGTGAAGTGTGTGGTAAATCATTCAAGACAACATCTGCCGTGAAGCGTCACCAAAGAATTCATGTGACTACAAAGCCATATACGTGTAAATTCTGCGGCAAAGGATTTACTCAACAGTATAATCTCAGAGGCCATGAGAGAATGCATACAGGAGAGAAACCTTTCAAATGTGATGTCTGTAAAGCAGCCTTTGCGCATAACGGAACTCTTACATGTCACCGGAAAACTGCTCATGGTATTGATGTGGCAAAAGATGATACATTTCTCGAACTTGATGAGATTAATCTAAAAGATCCGAAAATGTATGAACAAGTGCAGATAACCTCTGCACAAGGAACATCTACCATCTCTTCACAGGATGAAACGTTTCAGAAAACGCATGAAAAGACAGATCAAGGACGAATTTCTCAAACCAAGTCATCATTGCAAGCACGTAGCGAAGACGACGATTCACTTGCCTCACACCTTGTCACACCGACACCTGTTGAGAAGATGCTGTCAAATTTACAGCCAGACACAAGTGGCATGGCCCAGTGTGGCATGACCCAGTGTGGGTCCCTTACAACTAGTGCTGCTTCTCAATCGGATGTGACGCATGCGCCTGGTGATTCTTTAACATCAACCTGTTCACAGAACCCTGGAAATCATGCAACAGTTGATGCAGGGCATGTTTATACCCATTTATAAACATTGGTTGGGTTCAAATCAGTCGTATTGCATAACATTTATTCCTTCCGTGTGCAGACTTGCAGCGCAGCCCGTGTGAGTCACTCACTAAGTGACTTAACTACACAGCCGTGTCAAGAAGAAGTGTTCAGAAGGGTGCCAATTTCATTATATGGTGGCGTCAGAAAGGAGTGTTTTTGAAATGGCATCGTCATTTTAGGTTATACTACCTAATAGCCAAAAGTTATTAGCTTAGGGTCGGTTATTTTGCTGGGTGACATAGAAGTAGAAAATGATTGGTGAAATCTGCAGAAAAAAGTAGTACATTTTGTCTTCTCATAGTTGCTCTTGAATTTCAAATAAAAGTTTATAAAGAAAATATTGTAGCTGGAAATATAAAAGACGTTTATGAGTGGAAATTTGCAAGAAATTTATGAGTGTATAATATTCTTTTTATTTAAAGAAAATATTGTAGCTGGAAATGTGAAAAAGAAATTTGTGATTGTACAATTTTCTTTTTATTTACAGAAATTATTACCTGGAGATAAGAAAGAAATTAATTAGTGTTCATTGATCTTTTTATTTAAAGACAATATTGGAGCTAAAATTTGAACGAAATTTATGAGTGTACAATGTCCTTTTTAATATTTAAAAGAAAGTATTGTAGCTTTCCTCGGAATATCCCTCGGGGCTGCGACCCTCAGTATATTCCTCGGTTCCAAAGCACAGTGTTTAGATATTTCACAATACCCTCAAAACAACTGATGCGCAGTCATTTACCTCTCAATCCTAGTGGGCACACCTGACGTTGAAATCACGTTGAAATTTCGACGTCAAAATCAATTTCGACGTTGGAATCGGGTTGAAATCACGTTGTATTTGCAAATGGACTTCAAACTGATGGACTTCAACCTGATTTCAACCTAGAGGTTAGTTAGTTGAAATCAGGTTGAAATTTCAACGTTGTATCAACGCCGAAATTTCAACTTGATTTCAACTGACCTCTAGGTTGAAATCAGGTTGAAATCATGTTATGTTGTAACTTCGACGTTGTATCAACGTTGATTCAACGTCGAAATCCTAACCTGTGCCCACTGGGAATGGTTCTATTCTATGGACAATGTTGAAAACATATCTTGTTTTGTATCTCACATTGACATGATCGAGGCTTGTAGCAAAATAATTTGATAACAATTTTTTTAAGATTTAAATTGCACTAACAGGCTCTTTTCAGAGCCATCAGTAGGCATGTCTCATTCTTAGGTACTTTGTCCTGAAGAAGTCAGAGCTACTCATGACGAAAGCTTGACAGTTCTTAACTTGTCCGACGGCGAACCCACTAATTGCACTAACGGTGTTGATATTGGAGTAGATAAACCGTTTTCCAGAACGCCCCATAGAATAATTTGGGTAGTAACCACCAGGATGGATCACTTATTCTTCAAAACAACTGAACAGATATTTCAGGCTTAAAAGTTCATTCGGAATATGAGAAAAATATGTGCATTCTACCAAAATCTCCATTTTGATAGGATAAAGTAAAGTGATAAGACTGTAGAGCTGGTCACATAGTTTTAAACATTTTCGTTCGGCAAGAGTTTGAGTTGAAATGAATGTCTGCATATGATTGATTGAGTTAATTTGTTTTCCTGGCTTCTTTTCCTGTGGTCTTTGTGAGCGTTGGAGTATGTTTGTTTTGAAATTTCGGATGGTCATGTCTGGCCTTGTCCTTACGTATATGTATGTGGATATGATGTGAAAATAATAATTAGGTTCGAATTAAATAAAGTGAGTTACGCAATATTACTTACTTTTATTGTACCTTCAATGCCCACCAAAATTTTATGTTGTAGCATGTACAGAGCTAAAACAAAAAGGATGAAACCTCTTTTCTTAAAAAAGAGTCAAATGACTCCACGTCACCATAGAATTCGTTATTAGTGTACAGTCGTAATAATTATCATTGTGAATGTATCTTTTATTTATTTATGAAAACAGAAATGAAGATCCGACGGCAGCTGAGCTCCAACTCGGTGTGATAACAGACAACAAAGAGCTAAAAACATTGGAACCAACATATAGTACACATAGTGGTGACAGGAGAGCAACAGACAACATAAATCCAAAGATATCGGAACAAAAGCCTCGCCATATCAGTAGAAAAGGCAACGAAAATCTAGATACATCGAAACCAATATCTAGTCATGTCATGAGAATAGACGACGATATTAAGTCATCGGAACGGACATCTAGTCATGACAGGAGAATAGACACCGGAGATTCAAAGACATCGGGACCAACACCTAGTCATGGCAGGGGAACAGACAATGAAGATCCAAAGACATCAGAACCAACACTTAGTCATGACAGGAGAACAGACAGCGAAGATTCAAAGACATCGGGACCAACACTTTATGTCAGAAAACCAGGCAACAAAGATCTGAAGACATCAGAGCCAACACCTCGTCGTGTCAGAGTCAGATGGCCAAAGAATACTAAACCAGCGTACAAACGAACAACCAGAACCTTATACCAATGCAAACAATGCTCAACAATATGCGAGTCATTCGGCGATTTTAAACTCCACTATGAAACACATACGGAGTCGCAAGAAAACGCAAAGATTAAGCCAGTTTGGGGTGATACTACGTTTTATACTAAACTGTATCGCTGTAATCTGTGCGACAAACTCGTTAACGAATTTGAAATTGAACGTCATCGCGCTAGACATAAAGAGGTGGTGAACAAGGTATGTCACACGTGTGGGGAGGTGTTTAATGCTCGTGCTACTTGGCAGGTACACCTGAAGAAACACGAGGCGGAGAAAACTGGCAATCAATATGTCTGTAAAATATGTGGCAAAAACTTCCTTTTACTTGTGTCATTAAAACGCCATATGACATGTCACGCCAAAGAGCGCCCACACGTGTGTGAAGTGTGTGGTAAATCATTCAAGACAAAGGGTACCTGGAAACTTCACCGATTAATTCATGAGACTACAAAGCCATATGCGTGTCAATCCTGCGGCAAAGGATTTACTCGACAGGATAATCTCAGAACCCATGAGAGAATGCATACAGGGGATAAGCCTTTCAAGTGTGATTTCTGCAAAGCGGCTTTTGCGCAGAAAGTATCTCTTACATGTCACAAGAAAACTGCCCATGGTATTGATTTGGCGAAAGACCAGAAATTTCTCGAATCTGATGTGATTAATGCACAAGATCCGAAACTCTATGAACACGTGCCGATTATATCTGCAGAGGGAGCATCTTCCACCAGTTCTCAGAATGAAAAATTTCAGACAGCCTTTGAAAAGACAGTACAGGGACAAATTCCTCAACCCAAGTCATCATTGCAAACAGATAACGAAGGCTACGTGTCACTGACTTATCACCCTGTCACATCAGCTCCTGCACAGAATATGCAGTCAAATTTACCGGCAGACACCAGTGACATGGCCCAGTGTGGGTCCCTTAGCGCTGATTCTAAATTGGATGGAACGCATAGTGATTCTTTAACATCAAACCGTTCTTAGAACCCTGGAATTGATTATTTGATTATTGATGCAGGGCATGTTTATACTGATTTCTAAACATTAGTTGGATAGGATCTGTTGTATTGCATTTATATGTTACGGATTCTATTGTTCGGTTTTATCATGTTCATGCAGACATGCAGCACAAGGGAATTACTATTTAAACAGTGGCGGCACCAGAATTTTTCGGAAAGGCAATGGCCAAATGAATTTCGGGGGATGGGGCAAAAACGCAACATTGCTGTAAAAAGTATATTCTTTTCGTGAGTTCTGATAGGAGGCATTTGCCCACCATACCCCCGGTGCTGCCACTGTCAAACAAAACGTTTGTAAACGGGTTATTTTCTGGTCTTTGTATTGGTAAAAACATTAATGTCGGGTCATGAAAACGTTTTAATACTTTTTCTATAAAAACACACTAAAACAACATTTTAAAAATATTTTGTGTCAAATATTTCGTCCACACTTTTTTGCAGAAAGTTTCCCAAATTTTTTTTGGATGTTATGAAAACGTCTAATAACCTTATAACCGACATTTAAACGTTTTCTGGAAACCTTTTATCAACTTTTGCGAATAATGTAACAACCGCGTCCGAAAACATAGTTTCAAAAAAGGTGCCGTTTTTCATCATATGGTGGCATCGCTGTCTTTTTTTTTAAAGGTGTAAATAATTTGGCATCACAATTTGGGGCTACCTGAATACCCAAAAAGTTGGAATTTGTTATTTTGTTGAGTGATTTAGAATTAGAAATTTAGAATTAGAAAATCACTGGTGTAATCTGCCTAATTTATGGGTTTTTTATTTTGTGTAAGAAAATCAGAAAATAGGTGTGGTTTTTGCTTTTGCTCTACAAATTTTGACTATGTTGACTTAGATTTACTGGATACACAAGTTGAGGAAAACGGAATAAAGTAAAGTTCGTTTTGGCAGGTCATCGGGCCGCAATTTGCCTCCTTGGGAATTTTGGTTTGCACGTCACTGTATTTTCCCCAACAGGACATTTTTCATAAATTTTACATAACTTTTGTAGAACACATCTTTGTGAGACAGTAACCGAGATTTCATCTCATAATCAGCAATTTCCAAATATTCATTCAATTTCTATAACGACGCAAACGATCATCACAAAATGTTCGTCAACTTTGTGACGGTAGTTCGAACCAGGGCGAAATTCCTTGATCCCGGTCGGGTTGCTACTGGGGAAATAGTTACCGTCACTTTGGTTTAATGTTGCTGTGTAAATGATAAACATTACTAAGGGCTTTATATTCCCCACAGATGAGGACAAGTTTTAGAATAAGGCCAAAAAGATGTTTGTTTCCTGTAGCAGATCAAAACAGTCAAATGCGAAATGCGGTATTTTATTACAAAAAATTTTATTATCCATGTCTTCAAATGAAAAAAAAAAAAACTTTTTGTTGCAAATTGGAATGGGAATTTACAGTGGGTCTCTCCGACACACACACACACACAAAATCATGTTTCTTCATATTCAAGAATATTTATGATCCCTTTCAACCTGTAAATTAAAAAAGGTATTTAAAAAATATGTGTGATGTTTTCTCCAGTAGTTTTTCACTACGCTCGTATGTTGTGTGATGTGTAAATGTTTACTCCAGTAGTGTTTTATATTATTTTTTGCGATTTTTTTCCGGTTTGGGTTTGTTTTTTCCTTCCTTAACCGTAATTAACCTTAACCGTAAAACTTTTTTTTTTTTTGGCCTAAGAGCATTGAATTGGGGAAAAACATGTTGCCTGGGCAGGAAACATGCAACCTGGTCAGGTCAGGCAGTGTTGGCTGGCCAGGCATTTGGACCGGACTTATAATATCGTGAAATTTCTCCAACCTTATTATGACAACTGCAATGAACTGCCATCGTGGCCATGCAGTGAGTATGACGAAGTGAATCAATTTGAGGCAAATTTAAAGCCTTAATGTACGATTTCCGTCAAATTTTGATTTTGTTATTCTTTATTCAAAATGTTGAAATGATATTAGTAATAACTGACGGGAAGGGTTGCTGTCCATTTTAAGCTGAAATAACAAGGTAAAGTGAAAGAATCCCCACTGGTTATTTTAGTCATTTAACACGCAGTTCTATGGGAGGACTTATTATCACAATTTTTAAATTATGATAATATGTCGAACTTTGCTCTGTTGACCTACAAAGACAACACATTTGGCCGATTCCATTTAGGTGCAAGTTGGGACATGTGTAAATATTACAAATATGCAAAAAAATCAGGTTTGAAAAAAACAAACGAATTTCATATTATAAGATCGTACATTATGGCTTTAAATTAACTTTTGCAATAATTTAAAACTCGCACTGCAGTTGTGGCCTGCTCATCCGTGAAGTATGGTACTTATTTTTTAATCACCGGGTTTATTTGTAAATACGCGTACCATACATTTAGCTAATAATGTTGTATTTAATGTATAGGTTTTCTCAGTTAATTTAACACATTTTTCGTTATATTTAATATCCCGTTAAGTTTGAATTCGTCCATAAAATTTTGAAGTGTCTATTTGTAAACTTAAATTTCGTCTTTGGTCAAATAAATTCATATTTTGATCAAACATATTCATACAATGTTCATTTAATTTCGTCCAAATGTATTTAAATTTCGTCCAATGTAGGGGTTATCAACTTAATGTGTAAATATATTTCGTCTTTGATCAAATCTTTTCATATTCGGGTCATTTAATTTCGTCTTTAACATAAAGCATGTAGAAGTAGGCCTGCATATTTTCTTTTTCTTTCTGTCTTTCTCTCTTTCATTCTTTCTGTTTATCTTTCCATTTTTATATACTTCTATTTTGTTTTCTTTCTTTCGTTATTTCTTACTTTTCTTTTCTTTTATGTTTGTTTTGTTTTTGTTTTTGTTTTTTGTTTTTTGTTTCTTTCTAATTTTTATATCATTATTTATTTCAAACGTGGTTGTATAGCCCTCTTTTTCTCGCTCCCAAATTATTGTGATAACTGTTATTTGGTCAGAATAAATTTAGACACGTCTGATCGGATTTATATCAGCAAGGTGGGAACTAGTGTTATTTCAGTGCATTGGAATAGGAATTTGATTTAGGCCATTTTTCATTTCAATTCAGTGAAGTGAATCGAAATGTTTATTTTTTCATTTGAATTCAATTAAATTCATTTTAATTCAATGCATCGAATCGAAATGTATTTTTGTTCATTTCAATTCAATTCTTTGCATACAACATGTATTTGATTCTACCATTTCACCTGTATTGTCAGCTTATCAATGAACTTTCTCCCTGAACTGCTTTTAGCCACATGCCCGGTAAAATATATCAGTGTTGGTAATAAGAATTGAATTTGAATATGAATCGAATTCAAATGCTGTGAATTGGAATTGGTTAGCAGTTAATTTCAATGCATTGAATTGGAATTGAATCAAAATCATATAAAGTAGAGACGAATTGAATTGTAATTGCATCAAAATGATTTTATGTAATAAGAAAGTGAATCTGAGTTGAATTGAAATTCATTTCCTGAATCGAAATACCACTAGTGAAAACTCAATACCAGTGGTTGAAATCTAAGTTGTAATTAATGAAGGCCTACAATACATTATGGAGGACGAATTGCTTTGATCAAAGCATGACAATTAATGAACAAAGACGAATTATATTTGTGCAAGTACTGTCCATGCAGCAGGTGAGACGAATTCAATGCGCTCTAGGACGAAATCAAATGAACATTGTATGAATCTTTTTGATCAAAATATGAATTTATTTGACCAAAGACGAAATTTAAGTTTACAAAGAGACACTTCGAAATTTTAAGGACGAATTCAAACTTAACGGGATATTAAATATAACGAAAAATGTGTTAAATTAACTGAGAAAACCTATATTAAACTACATTGTCGCTACTCTTTACTTGTTAAAGATTCGCAATGTTTATTTTTGTGTTTGTATATCGCCTCTTTCTCGATAATAAAATACAATGTGTTCGGAATCTTGAAATAACACAAATCTAAAGATATCGGAAGGGAAAATGTTATGGCAAGAGCCATTTTTTCCAGAATTAACCATTGATTAAAAAACTGCAGTGTATGCCTACGTGTTGATCGTTGTTGGAAAGACTCCCGGAAGCCAATAATCGCATTCATATCTCCATAGGTCTTGCGTTTCTTGAGTTTTAAGAAGAAAACGGTATATCAAAATGAAAGTTTTCCCTCCTCGAGAAAATCATGCTATAGTGCACATTATAATGCTGCGCTAGCACGGACGCGTCACAATTTGAGCTGTGCAAAGGGCTGTTGGAGATGCAAAAGAAATTCAAATATTCTATAATGTCACATTGCATCTCTTGCCAATTGATGAGTTTGCACATGACCCATTCCATGTCAACTCCAGGGATGTGCACCGCAGCACCTCTTCAATTTTTTTCTTTTTCTGTGTGGTGGTAGATATTGATGAGAAAGTAAAATCCCGAAAATTTGAGCTTCATACTCCATTTCGTTTTCCCGTGGCATCAATTTGAAATTTAGGGGGTCAGCATAAAAATGTGTCGTAACGCGAAAGACGACGTTTGGAGGTCCATAAATGTATAAAGGAACCCTTTACAACTTTGAAAAGTATGTATCCTGGGATACTTATTTGTGTAGAATTCAAATCTGGCATCAGAAAACTTGTAACTCCTTTACTTTAAAAGATATAGGGCCCTCAAAATGCAACTTCGTCCATCCAGGACCAACTCCATAGAGTTGTACACATTTTTGATTTCACATGTATAATGACTTTATGTACAAGTCTATGGAGAATGCAAACCTAACTAATGTGTTGAAGCCATCGAGACCCCAAGCCAATATCTCTCAGAAATGTTGTCCAAGGACATATCTTCAACATACCTGAAGTTGATGGTGGGTCAAATTGTCTGACATTGGTTTTCAGGGGGGTCAAAATGTACAAAAAATGTACAATTGGGGTTTTGCATGTGTAATATCTCAGCTGAAAGTATTCTAATGGGCTCAATATTGGATAAGAGTAATGTTCTACCAAAGGGCTCTGACTGGCAAAAAAAATGGACAATAAAATTATTTTTACTTTTGGAGTTCTGACCCCCAAAGTTGGTCCTGGATGGACGAAGTTGCATTTTGAGGGCCCTATATCTTTTAAAGTAAAGGAGTTACAAGTTTTCTGATGCCAGATTTGAATTCTACACAAATAAGTATCCCAGGATACTTACTTTTCAAAGTTGTAAAGGGTTCCCTTTATACATTTATGGACCTCCAAACGTCGTCTTTCGCGTTACGACACATTTTTATGCTGACCCCTAAATTTCAAATTGATGCCACGGGAAAACGAAATGGAGTATGAAGCTCAAATTTTCGGATTTTACTTTCTCATCAATATCTACCACCACACAGAAAAAGAAAAAATTGAAGAGGTGCTGCGGTGCACATCCCTGGAGTTGACATGGAATGGGTCATATGTAATGCAATTGTATCAAGTTCAATCAGTCAACGAAAGCACTTACGAAAAATATAATGCTCACAAATGATATAATAGTCAATCATCCTTAATTTAATTGTATAGGTTTTCACCTGCCAGACCCGCCAAAATCATATGTGATCGCATATGAAGAGCTTTGTTTCAAAACCCCTTACATCCACTTGAGCAATTTTGAGAACATCAAAAAAAAAAAAAAACACTGATATAAGAGGGTTTGCAACAAAAGCAGCTTTTGGCAGGATAATCATCCTACCCAAGCATCCCACCAAAAGCTGCTTTTGTTGCAAACCTCCATATATCTGTACTTTTTTTGATGATTTTTTTGATGTTTTCTCAAAATTGCTAAAGTGGATGTAAGGGGTTTTGAAACAAAGCTCTTCATATAGAGAACACGGACATCAAACTTCAGTATCTTGAACAAAATACAAAATGTTGCAAATTCAGGCTAAATATACATAAATCATAGTATATTTGTATTTTGTATCTTGTATTGAAGCCAAGTATTTTAGAATTGTGTGTGCCTTTCGGACACCTTGTATCGTGTAAAAGTTCTTTTAAAGTATTTTATCAAAGCCATCTTCGCGGGACTAAAGCAAGCATCTGTTTCTCAAGGGATGTATTCAAAACCGAACCGCGGTCCGACCTGTCTCCTTTTTATTCGAATAATGTGTCTGGTTGCTGTTGTTTGTTGGGAACAAGAGAACGCGGTTTATAACCGTCGATTCCGCCAGGGCGTGGTCGGGTGGATTTGCAGCCATCACCACTTAATTGCAGCTTGATCCGATTTGATCTTGTTCTCTGTACTTTGTGTCTTTAAAGTATAACTGCTGTAATCGATATCATAACTACAGTTTTTGTTCTGTTCTTTAATATTATATATGAAAACAGAATTGAAGATCCGGCGACAGCTGAGCTACAAACCAGTGTTATTAGACCAGACGACGAAGAACCAAAGACATCGGAACCAGTACGTAGTCATGACAGGAGAACAGACAGCGAAGCTCCAAAGTCATCGGAACCAACACCTAGTCATGACAAGAGATCAGACAGCGAAGATCCAAAGACATCGGAACCAACACCTAGTCATAACAGCAGAATAGAGAAGGAAGATCTGACTTCGGAACAAAAACCTCGTCGTGTCAGATGGCCAAAAGATAGTGAACCAACCAAGAGACTAATAATAAACACCTTATATCAATGCAAACAGTGCTCAACAATATGTGAAACATTTCGCAAGTTCAAAACCCATTATAAAACACACGTGGAATCGCAAGAAAACGCATGTATAAAGCACGGTGATACTACGCTTTACACTAATCTGTTTCGCTGTACCATATGCGACAAACTCGTCAACAAATCTGAAATTGAACCTCATCGCCGTAAACATAAAGAAGTGGTGAACAAGGTATGTGACTTGTGTGGAAAGTTGTTTACTGTTCGTGGTTCCTGGCACAAACACTTGAGAACACATGAGGCAGAGAAAACTGGTAATCGATGGGTCTGTAAAATTTGTGGTAAAAGTTTCCACTTACGTCACTCGTTAACATCCCACATGAAATATCACTCCACAGAGCGCCCTCATATATGTGAAGTGTGCGGTAAATCATTCAAAATTGCAAAAGCTTTAAGATGTCACCATAGAATTCATATGACTACTAAGCCATATGCGTGTCAATTCTGCGGCAAAGGGTTTACTCAACAGCAAAATAAAAGAGGCCACGAGAGAACCCACACAGGAGAGAAACCATTTCAGTGTGATATGTGCAGTGCCGCCTTTACTCACAGTGGAAGTTTAAAATGTCACAAGAAAACTGCTCATGGTATTGACATGTCGAAAGACAGGAAATGTCTCGAATTTGACGAGATTAATCTACGTGATCCAAAAATGTATGAAAAAGTGCGGATAAAATCATCTACAGAAGGAACATCTACCATCAGTTCTCAGGATGAAAAATTTCTGGAAACGTATGAAAAGAGGGATCAAGGACAAATTCATCGAACCAATACGTCATTGCAAACAAATACGCAACATGGCCAAGGCAATGTATCAACTGCGTCTCACTCTTATACACCGGGATCTGTAGAGAACGTGCAGTCTACTAGTGACATGGCTTCCATGCTTACAGCCAGTGCTGCTTCTGCATTGGATGGAACTCCCAGCGATTTAACCTCAACCTGTTCACAGAACACTGGAAATCATGCAACAGTTGATGCAGGAAATGTTTATACCGATTTATAAACTTTTGCTCCTTTCAAACATTTCGTATTTCATAAACAGATTTCGGATTTTTGTATCTGTTGTTAGGTTCCAAACTTACATGACGGAGCTAGAGTGTGTGGATGTGTGCAACATCTGAAATGTAAAAAAGCCAATTACATTGCGATCCGTCTTAATATATTTTATAACTTCATCTGTTAAGACTTAACAGAAACAGTTGAAATGAGGACTAAATGAAACATTATACTCATGCGTAGTTAGTTATAGAATTGGATGAACGATTGATAGTTGCTGATAATGGTAAGGTGTCCGATGATAGTATCTTACCCTCTCCCTTGCTGATAGGCTATCAACATAGAAATCACCGATCATGCCGATGTTAAGGTTGAGTGGCAATAACAAACGGATATTCCGAATGGAGGCATCATGAGCATTAGACGATATTTAGCTTGTTTTCATTGTTGAAAGGGATTCAATCGTGTTTCACCGTTGTTCATCACCGATTAACAACTCGCGTCCGGGGCGTCTGCATAGTTTACTTCGCTCGGGCGAAGTAAACCACGCAGACGACGCGTACGCATCGTTGTTAATCGGTGATGAACAACGGTGAAACATGATTGAATCCCTAATTTTATGTCGGCGCTCGATAACATAAAATATGTGTTGCTGTTGATTCTGTGTACGTATTGCAGACTTATAAATAACTGCAGTTAATTTTATTAAACAGAATATTGTCGCTGTTAACGTCACAAAAGTTACCAACGAACAACGTATAGTTGGGAGCACGTGTGGCCGAGTGGATAAGGCGCCCGACTCATAATCCATAGGTTGCGAGTTCGAGCCCCGCTCGTGCCAACGTGTTGTGTCCTTGGGCAAGGCACTTTGTCCTCATTGCCTACTATACTGGGGGTTGGGTTTGGTTGGATGTTTGTATAGTTTCAATGTTGCAATATTGGCGCTGATTAAGCTGCTGCCTGCAAATTGCATTGTGTCTGTTTAGGTGTGTTTAATGTACAATTCTAGCAATTTGACCTGCGGGTCACCATTAGAGTTTGTAATAAAACCTTCCTTCCTTTGATATTATACATCATAATGTTTTCTTTTAATGTTTATTTTGGCTTGTTTCAAAATAAGCTAAAATCATTTTGTGATCCTAGCATCCTCTTTTTATGACATTTTTCAGTAGATATCCATGAAAAAAGGTTATTCCCAAAATTTCAGTTGATTCCGATTTTGTGCGTATTGCGGTTGCGTCATCCCATCACGTGGGATGCATGCATGAGCAGTGGATTTGCTTTGTTAGATTTTGTGGGATTTGTAATGTCCAGAATACAGTTATAATGATTTAGCTTGATATTAACAACACCGAGAAATTAAAACAAAATAGTATTCGATAATACTGATGTAGATGGGGTAACAGATATATAATTATTAGGAGTTGTATGACACTGACGAATGTCTGACTTTCATTTATTCTTATGTCGGCCACATGATACATTCATTGTACATATTAATTTTGTAGAGTAAGATAAAATTCCATCTTGTTCAGATTGGGTGCCACAAGTTTCACACTCTGCGTTTTTGCGGCATCCACAACTCTTCACTTTTCATGTTCTTATTGCGTTTCTATAAGTAATCTCATCATGTTTTCCTTATCTTTAATTTCCATTTGTATAATTTTGTTGTGAATTGAGATGAAAACAATTTCTTTTGAATTGGCATGATTGGAGATGAAGACGAACTACTTCGCGTTGAATATCTCTTCTTTGTAGCCTTACATCTGAGTATTCGACCATTTGGGGGAACATCTGGCTGTAATTGACTAATTTTGAAGGGATAAGCTTCTAGTCATAATTAATTACTCCGAAATGTCAAGTTTTGTCAACTTATCCTTAATTGCTATATACAGGGTGTGTTCATGCTGTCTGTAGTTTTATGGAATTGTGTGATTCATTGATTGTATCTACTGAAACTGGAAACTTTTAAGTAACATGGTTTTGCTACCCCGACAGATAACATCAATAACACGTCGGTAGAAGGCTCTTGCTCTTGAAGTAGTTTAAATGGTTCACTGATACCCAAACTGGATGGTCCCCAAACTTTGCCCAAAGGTGATTCTTCAAATGAAGTCAAGTCTAGAAAAAGTACAAAAATAATTTAATCGGAAAACTCTTAATCATATTAAAGCATATAGAGCCAAGAGGTCAGTGACTTGTTTAGGTGTCACTGGATTCTTTTAACCCGAATCACTGAGCAAAATTATCTGTTTTCTTAAGGGCTGGGGTATGAACGTTTGGACAGTATTTATTGTGGGACATTAGAGCACATCAGACATATCGAATTGCATTCTGAATACGAAGAATGTCATTCTGATATCAAATAATTTTGATTTTTTGAAATTCGCAATTTAATACACATTTTATGGCAAATCATTAAAATTTAATCAATTTAAATACTTCCTGGACGTATTAGGACGTATACTCCATTCTTTGTATTGTACTCTTATCATACCTTATCTTACGGAATTATGTGGGAACACTTAACCAGTAAATAGCAATAAAATGTAAAAGTTCAAAAGTGGGCGATTAGAATAATAATTCGCCATAGAGGTAGTGATGTAACAGGAATAATTACCAAAGCGATATGACTTCACAAGCCACCAGGCTTGTGATACATGTTTGAATTCCCTACCAAACATTAGAGGCGGCCTGTACTCATCACCAGTACGTACCACAAATGATAATAATAGAGTTTGCGATATAAAGTTTGGAAATTTACTTCAACGGCAACTTCACATAATTATATCGATTGGATTTCTTGCTCTGTTTTATGAACGTATGATTGGTAACCGCGCCAATAGCGTGTTGTCGCTTAAACTTAGGACATATGTATCAATGGGCGATCAAAAGGATAGCATGTGTAAGCGACTGAAGCAGAATTTCTCCCTTTCATTTGGTCAAGTAGGTTATTGGTCACACTTCAAGACAAAGCCTGGCCCTTCGTTTGAATAAACATGAATGGACTCCCCCAGGCGATGACCCTATCAACAGGAGATTATGTCGGGAGCCAGCGCTAATCTCATCATATGGGCGTGTACAATTGAAAAATGTTTCAATTTTAATCCAACTGGTCTCAAATTGGAAACAATTAATCAATTTGAGAAACGTTGCATTGTTTTGGATGTTTTGTTACATGGGTAACGTTACACAATAGGTCAAGGGTAACATGGAGGCCTCAATGATTTTGATCATTTTTGGTGTGTAATAAACCATCTGATATAGGTCAAACTATACTTTTTGACAAGAGTTATACATTGGTATGGTTTTTGTCAAGATTCGGCCAACTTTGAAAAATGCACCCGCTGTATTAGCGGTCATTTTGGATTGATGCAAATTAGGCACTGTTCCACTACGGGGATTTTCGGGGACTTCTGATGTGTTATTAAATTTCTGAAATGAATGGTGGTTAAATGGAATCTGTTGTATTTAGTGGTGGGTGCTGTCATACTTTGACTAGCCTATGATAGTAGGCGTATATGATTTAATGAAGGCTGAGTTACTTAAATCAACGTTAGCTTTGCACATCGTCATCATCCCTATATCTTCGTGTCAAAAATTGCCGTGATAGTACAGCGATTCCTCTCGTTTTTCAACAGCTACACATCGCGATTTTGTTCGAGATAGGCCGAGCGACTCAGGCTAAGCATACCATGACTATCATATGAGATACAACAGAGTTTCTATATTCTACACATTATTACGATTTGTGCATGCTCTAGTACCCCATATGATGTTTCTATGACAAGAAAATCGATTTGTTTTCAGGTAAACCCAGGGTTTTGTTTTGTTCCCAGTACACTCACTCGAAAGCAATACACTAATTAGCGGGGCCTTGCAGCTTGCTGTGGATATCTTTTACTGCATTTTAAAAGTAAAAATTTTGAAATCCAAAGTAAAAATATGATATATTTAATTTTGAGAATTACAATTGAATATATGAATACAAAAGCCACCTAAGTCCATACTTTGGCCAAATTGAGTTAAGCATGGGAAATTGTTGCTATACATAGGCCTGTCATATGCATGAAAGAACAACTCAAATTCATTCTCTGTGTCTATTGGGCATGTGAAAAATAGCATGTATGAAAGAATCGCCCAATTCCATGATTTGAGTCTTGTAACACATTGATTGAAATCCAGTATGTATAAAAGTCCACTTGTAACACATTCATTGCTAGAGAATGACTTTTGAACAAAAATGGGTTTAATAAAGGAAAGTGTGTGGTTTATATTACATGGCAGAATGCTTATCAACATTATACATACCTGTGTGCTTTATTTTGTATTATCTTACTAGTGGTAATCTCATTCTAACATTGTTGGCTTTGTATATGATTCAAAAAGTCCAAAATTTAAAATGAACCCCACGAAGTCCCTGAAATGCTAATCGTCATACCTAATACAGGTTAATCCACTCATTTACACGTAAAACTTACCATATTGACCAGGTAAATCTAACTGAAGGAATTAAAATGATACACGGGTTTTTCTCTCAAAATAACTTCGCATGGACTTAGGTGGCTTTTGTAATCATGTATTCAATTGTATAAAAGAACACATTTAGCCCATCCAGCTGCTTGTATAGAATATTCGATCGTGCATGTGTATATCACAATGCATATGTAAACTTTCTTTATCTGTGTCAACAATAGAATATTGATCACCAACGGAGTATGGAGCGGGATATGAAAAAAATATTTATAATACAGGGCGTTGACACTGTGCTTTGTCAATATCATATTGAAAATCATGCACATTATAATGCTGCGCTAGCATGGGCGCATCATGATTTGAGCTGTGCAAAGGGCTGTTGGAGATGCAAAAGAAATTCAAATATACAATAATGTCACATTGCATCTCTTGCCATTTGATGAGTTTGCACATGTAATGCAATTGTAGCAAGTTCAATCAGTCAACGAAAGCACATACGAACAATATAATGACTTTCACTCACAAATGATATAATAGTTAATCTTCCTTAATTTCATTGTATACGTTTTCACCTGCCAGACCCGCCAAATCCTATGTGATCGGATATGAAGAGCTTTGTTTCAAACCCCTTTACTTGAGCAATTTTGAGAACACATCAAAAATCATCAAAAAAATCACTGATAATAAGAGGGTTTGCAACAAAAGCAGCTTTTGGCAGGATAATCATCTTAACCCAAGCATCCCACCAAAAGCTGCTTTTGTTGCAAACCTCCATATATCTGTACTTTTTTTGATGATTTTTTTTTATGTTTTCTCAAAATTGCTAAAGTGGATGTAAGGGGTTTTGAAACAAAGCTCTTCATATAGAGAACACGGACATCAAACTTCAGTATCTTGAACAAAATACAAAGTGTTGCAAATTCAGGCTAAATATACATAAATCATAGTATATTTGTATTTTGTATCTTGTATTGAAGCCAAGTATTTTAGAATTGTGTGTGCCTTTCGGACACCTTGTATCGTGCAAAAGTTCTTTTAAAGTATTTTATCAAAGCCATCTTGACGGGACTAAAGCAAGCATCTGTTTCTCAAGGGATGTATTCAAAACCGAACCGCCGTCCGACCTGTCTGCTTTTTATTCGAATAATGTGTCTTGTTGCTGTTGTTTGTTGGGAACAAGAGAACGCGGTTTATAAGCGTCGATTCCGCCAGGGCGTGGTCGGGTGGATTTGCAGCCATCACCACTTAATTGCAGCTTGATCCGATCTGATCTTGTTCTCTGTACTTTGTGTCTTGAAAGTATAACTGCTGTAATCGATATCATAACTACAGTTTTTGTTCTGTTCTTTAATTTTATATATGAAAACAGAATTGAAGATCTGGCGACAGCTGAGCTACAAACCAGTGTTATTACACCAGACGACGAAGAACCAAAGACATCGGAACCAGTACGTAGTCATGACAGGAGAACAGACAGCGAAGCTCCAAAGTCATCGGAACCAACACCTAGTCATGACAAGAGATCAGACAGCGAAGATCCAAAGACATCGGAACCAACACCTAGTCATGACAGCAGAATAGAGAAGGAAGATCTGACTTCGGAACAAAAACCTCGTCGTGTCAGGTGGCCAAAAGATAGTGAACCAACCAAGAGACTAATAATAAACACCTTATATCAATGCAAACAGTGCTCAACAATATGTGAAACATTTCGCAAGTTCAAAACCCATTATAAAACACACGTGGAATCGCAAGAGAACGCATGTATAAAGCACGGTGATACTACGCTTTACACTAATCTGTTTCGCTGTACCATATGCGACAAACTCGTCAACAAATCTGAAATTGAACCTCATCGCCGTAAACATAAAGAAGTGGTGAACAAGGTATGTGACTTGTGTGGAAAGTTCTTTACTGTTCGTGGTTCCTGGCACAAACACTTGAGAACACATGAGGCAGAGAAAACTGGCAATCGATGGGTCTGTAAAATATGTGGTAAAACTTTCCACTTACGTCACTCGTTAACATCCCACATGAAATATCACTCCACAGAGCGCCCTCACGTGTGTGAAGTGTGCGGCAAATCATTCAAAATTGCAAATGCTTTAAGACGTCACCATCAAATTCATATGACTACTAAGCCATATGCGTGTCAATTCTGCGGCAAAGGATTTACTCAACAGCAAAATAAAAGAGGCCACGAGAGAATGCACACAGGAGAGAAACCATTTCAATGTGATATGTGCAGCGCCGCCTTCACTCACAATGGAAGTTTAAAATGTCACAAGAAAACTGCTCATGGTATTGACATGTCGAAAGACAGGAAATGTCTCGAATTTGATGAGATTAATATACGTGATCCAAAAATGTATGAAAAGTGCGGATAAAATCATCTACAGAAGGAACATCTAGCATCAGTTCTCAGGATGAAAAATTTCTGGAAACGTATGAAAAGAGGGATCAAGGACAAATTCATCGAACAAATGCGTCATTGCAAACACATAGGCAACATGGCCAAGGCAATGTATCAACTGCGTCTCACTCTTATACACCGGGATCTGTAGAGAACGTGCAGTCTACTAGTGACATGGCTTCCATGCTTACAACCAGTACTGCTTCTGCATTGGATGGAACTCCCAGCGATTTAACCTCAACCTGTTCACAGAACACTGGAAATCATGCAACAGTTGATGCAGGAAATGTTTATACCGATTTATAGACTTTTGCTCATTTCAAACATTTCGTATTTCATAAACAAGATTTCGGATTTTTGTATTTGTTGTTAGGTTCCAAACTTACATGACGGAGCTTGAGTGTGTGGATGTGTGCAACATCTGAAATGTAAAAAAGCCAATTACATTGCGATCCGTCTAAAATATCTTCATCTGGTAAGACTTAACAGAAACAGTTGAAATGAGGACTAAATGAAACAATATACTCATGCGTAGTTAGTTATAGAATTGGATGAACGATTGATAGTTGCTGATAATGGTAAGGTGTCCGATGATAGTTTCTTTCCCTCTCCCTTGCTGATAGGCTATCAACATAGAAATCACCGATGTTAAAGGTCCGTAACCCGATCGACAGCATCATCCCCCCGAATTTTTTCATTGTTGATGAGGTTTTGGTATCACATGATAGATACTATTTTTCTCATTACTATCCTGAAATTTGACGCTCCAAGTTGATGTATTTCCGGAGAAATCATGAAACACAGCGGCTTTTACAGGCTACCAGTTTGTAAATACTAAAACTTACTTCGGATTTCTGGGTAGGGAATGAATTGCGAGATCATGAGTCTCCTCAACAGCTACTTTGGTTTCGCGTCATACACATTCTGTGAAAAAAGCGAACCACACTAACTGCTGAGGAGACGGTGCGCCGTATATATTTATAAAACTTCCACGTCGGACGTAGTGGGCCGAATAGCTCAATTAGTTAGCGCATCATGCTTCACCCGTGAGGTACCCGGTTCAAAATCCGGTATCGGAAGATTTTTTTCCTCTCCATTTTTAACCCAAACCTTTTTATATTCATTTGAAATGTACATATTGCAAGGGGAAATATATTTTGTTTCCTTTTTTTCTGAAACAGTACGAAAAAACAACAAATATTTTCCGTTCAATACGGGCCGGGCATTGTACAGCATGTCAGCATTCGTCATACGAACGGGAATTGTTGTTGTTGCTTGCCTGCCCAGAATGCAATTCACGTATACCAAGTTATTGGATTGCAAATTTGACTATTTATTCACATTTACGCTGAAAATGCTCTCGTTTTTTACAAAGCAGCATAAAGGGGGCGATATTTGATATTATTATGTAATTTTAAAGACAATCCATATCCAAAACCAATAGCGTTACCCCCTTTAAGGTTGAGTGGCAATAACAAACGGATATTCCGAATAGAGGCATCATGAGAATTAGGCGATATTTAGCTTGTTTTCATTGTTGAAAGGGATTCAATCATGTTTCACCGTTGTTCATCACCGATTAACAACTCGCGTCCAGCGCGTCTGCATGGTTTACTTCGCTCAGGCGATGTAAACCACGCGGACGACGCGTACGCATCGTTGTTAATCGGTGATAAACAACGGTGAAACATTATGATTGATTCCCTAATTGTATGTCGGCGCTCGATAACATAAAATATGTGTTGCTGTTGATTCTGTGTACGTATTGCAGGCTTACTTTTGATCATTGAAAATAAATAACTGCAGTTAATTTTATTAAACAGAATATTGTCGCTGTTAACGTCACAAAAGTTACCAAAGAACAACGTATAGTTGGAAGCACGTGTGGCCGAGTGGATAAGGCGCCCTACTCATAATCCATAGGTTGCGAGTTCGAACCCCGCTCGTGCCAACGTGTTGTGTCCTTGGGCAAGGCACTTTGTTCTCATTGCCTACTGGGGGATGGGATTGGGTTTGGTTGGATGTTTGTATAGTTGTTTGTTTCAATGTTGCAATTTTGGCGCTGATTAAGCTGCTGCCTGCAAATTGCATTGTGTCTGTTTAGGTGTGTTTAATGTACAATTCTAGCAATTTGACCTGCGGGTCACCATTAGAGTTTGTAATAAAACCTTCCTTCCTTTGATATTATACATCATAATGTTTTCTTTTAATGTTTATTTTGGCTTGTTTCAAAATAAGCGAAAATCATTTCGTGATCCTAGCATCCTCTTTTTATGACATTTTGCAGTTGATATCCATGAAAAAAGGTTATTCCCAAAATTTCAGTTGATTCCGATTTTGTGCGTATTGCGGTTGCGTCATCCCATCACGTGGGATACATGCATGAGCAGTGGATTTGCTTTGTTAGATTTTGTGGGATTTGTAATGTCCAGAATACAGTTATAATGATTTAGCTTGATATTAACAACACCGAGAAATTAAAAAAAAAATAGTATTCGATAATACTTATGTAGATGGGGTAACATATATATAATTATTAGGAGTTGTATGACACTGACGAATGTCTGACTTTCATTTATTCTTATGTCGGCCACATGATACATTCATTGTACATATTAATTTTGTAGCGTAAGATAAAATTCCATCTTGTTCAGATTGGGTGCCACAAGTTTCACGCTCTGCGTCTTTGCGGCATCCACATCTCTTCACTTTTCATGTTCTTATTGTGTTTCTATAAGTAATCTCATCATGTTTTCCTTATCTTTAATTTCCATTTGTATAATTTTGTTGTGAATTGAGATGAAAACAAATAAACTAGAACTTGAAGTGTCATATCACAAACTGTCCAAAGAAATATTGGTGTTATGAACAAATTTAAATACTTCCTGGACGTATTAGGACGTATACTCCATTCTTTGTATTGTACTCTTATCATACCTTATCTTACGGAATTATGTGGGAACACTTAACCAGTAAATAGCAATAAACTCTGGATAAACATGTAAAAGTTCAAAAGTGGGCGATTAGAATAATAATTCGCCATAGAGGTAGTGATGTAACAGGAATAATTACCAAAGCGATATGACTTCACAAGCCACCAGGCTTGTGATACATGTTTGAATTCCCTACCAAACACTAGAGGCGGCCTGTACTCATCACCAGTACGTACCACAAATGATAATAATAGAGTTTGCGATTTTAAGTTTGTAAATTTACTTCAACGGCAACTTCACATAATTATATCGATTGAATTTCTTGCTCTGTTTTATGAGCGTATGATTGGTAACCGCGCCAATAGCGTGTTGTCGCTTAAACTTAGGACATATGTATCAATGGGCGATCAAAAGCATAGCATGTATAAGCGACTGAAGCAGAATTTCTCCCTTTTATTTGGTCAAGTAGGTTATTGGTCACACTTCAAGACAAAGTCTTTACCTTGGGCGCTTCGTTTGAATAAACATGAATGGACTTCCCCAGGCGATGACCCTATCAACAGGAGATTATGTCGGGAGCCAGCGCTAATCTCATCATACGGGCGTGTACAATTGAAAATTTGTTCAATTTTAATCCAACTGGAAACAATTAATCAATTTGAGAAACGTTGCATTGTTTTGGATGTTTTGTTACATGGGTAACGTTACACAATAGGTCAAGGGTAACATAGAGAGGCCTCAATGATTTTGATCATTGTTGGTGTGTAATAAACCATCTGATATAGGTCAAACTATACTTTTTGACAAGAGTTATACATTGGTATGGTTTTTGTCAAGATTCGGCCAACTTTGAAAAATGCACCCGCTGCATTAGCGGTCATTTTGGATTTATGCAAATTAGGGACTGTTCCACTACGGGGATTTTCGTGGATTTCTGATGTGTTATTAAGTTTCTGAAATGAATGGTGGTTAAATGGATTGTGTTGCATTTAGTGGTGGGTGATGTCATACTTTGACTAGCCCATGATAGTAGGCGTATATGATTTAATGAAGGCTGAGTTATTAAAGTCAACGTTAGCTTTATCAATATCATATTTCCATTTTACAACACAAAGCGTAATGAAACACCAATTTTTTCTTTTCCCCTCCCCCTTCCCGCCTCCATATTCTCCCCTCCCTCTCCCCTCCATCTATGCTTGCTCTCTCAAACTTTATCTCCTCCTAAAATACCCCCACTCCCACTCCAGGGCACTTCCATTTCTATCTCCACAGTGGCGTTGTCACTGGTTTTCATTTAGGAGGGCATGGGGAAGCGACTTTCAATGGAATACCTTATTGACAAAATAAATCACCTCGGCCAGCATTCCTGCTCTAATCGATAGCATCATGACAGTTTTTGTTTTGTCTTTTGATTTTATTTATGAAAACAGAAATGAAGATCGGACGGCAGCTGAGCTACAACCCAAACCCAGTGTTATAAGAACAGACAGCGGAGAACCAACGACATCAGGACCAACACCTAGTCAGGACAGAAGAACAGACAGCGAAGATCCACAGACGGGACCAACACCTAGTCATGACAGGGGAAAAGACAACGAAGATCCAAAGACATCGGAACTATTGTCTAGTCATGGCAGGAGAAGAGAGAAGGAAGATACAAATACATTGGAACCCAAACCTCGTCATGTCAGTAGCATAGTGAACGAAGATCGGACATCGAAAAAAAGGTTTCGTCGTGCATGGCCACAGAAAAGTGAACCAATGTATAAACGAACAACAACAACCTTATATCAGTGCAAACAGTGCTCAACAATATGCGAATCACTTGCCGATTTCAAAATTCATTATGATACACACGTGGACTTGGCGCAAGGAAACGCAGGTATAAAGCCAGTGCGCGGTGATACGACGCTCTACACCAATCTGTATCGCTGTAAAATATGCGATAAACTCGTCAATAAATTTGAAATTGAACCTCATCGCCGTAAACATAAAGAAGTGGTGAACAAGGTATGTGACTTGTGTGGAAAGTTCTTTACTGTTCGTGGATCCTGGCACAAACACTTGAGAACACATGAGGCAGAGAAAACTGGCAATCGATGGGTCTGTAAAATATGTGGCAAAAATTACCATTTACGCAACGCGTTAACATCCCACATGAAATATCACTCCACAAAGCGCCCTCACGTGTGTGAAGTGTGCGGTAAATCGTTCAAAGATGCATATGGCTTGAAACGTCACCATAGAATTCATGTGACTGCAAAGCCATATGTCTGTCAATTATGCGGCAAAGGATTTACTCAACAGTATAATCTCAAAGGTCACGTGAGAATGCATACAGGAGAGAAACCATTTCAGTGTGATATGTGCAGTGCCGCCTTTACTCACAATGGAAGTTTAAAATGTCACAAGAAAACTGCTCATGGTATTGATATGACAAAAGACAAGAAATTTATCGAATTAGATGAGATTAATCTACGTGATCCAAAAATGTATGAAAGGGTGCGAATAAAATCATCTACAGGAGGAACTTCTGCCATCAGTTCTCAGGATGAAAAGTTTATGAAAACGTATGAACAGACGGATCAAGGACAAATTCATCGAACCAATACGTCATTTCAAACACATAGGGAACATGGCCAAGGCAATGTATCAATTGACATGATTGCGTCTCACCCTTATACACCAGCATCTATAGTGAACGTTCAGTCAAATTTGGCGCCAGACACTAGTGACATGGCTCAGTGCAAGTCTCTTAAAACCAGTGCTGCTTCTGCATTGGATGGAACGCCCAGCGATTCTTTGGCCTCAACCTGTTCACAGAACACTGGAAATCATGCAACAGTTGAGGCTAGAAATGTTTATACCGATTTATAAGTATTGGCTCCATTCAAACATTTCGTATTTCATAAACGGATTTTTTATTTTTGTAAGTGTTGTTTGGTTCCACACTTACATGACGGAGCCTACTGGGGTGTGTGGATGTGTGCAACATCTCAAATGTAAATAGACAATTATATTACGACCCGGCTTAATTTTTTTAATGAAAATTACTCTCTTTGTCCTTGTAGATGGTAATGTCACGACGTTTAGCTGTCTCTGCTATTTTGGGAGACTACTTGTTTGTGTCCTTCATCCATTAGGACTTCACAGTCGTTATGCTCTTTTGTGGGACGTTTGCGTAGTTATAGAATTGAATGAACGCTTGACAGTTGCTGATTATGTTAAGGTACTCGATGATATTATCTTACTGTCTTCAAAAGATGCGTCCTTTAAAAAATAGCTGTAATTTTTTTTATTATTCAGAAGAATTTGTGTTACTCAGAAAATGTTCAAAAATGTTTAGGCTACAAAAACATTGTTATGTCTCAAAGCCAATGGTAGTTTCAAAAACGAATGCGGAATGCGTTTTGGGTGGGTTTTTTTTAAAGATTTTTTCAAATTAAAATGTCATTTTGAAGTGTTCACAAGTACATAACATAAAATTGCGTTTGATTTATACAATTGAAGTACAAATTGCTTTAAACCTGAATAATGCGAGTATCACATCAAGTAATTTTTCTTCAAAATTTGTCTCAGAATTTCATGATTTTACGACAAAAAAATGGGGGCAAATAAAAATGAATTTGCCGTTTCAGCATGGACGCGCTAAGAAGAAGTTTGCTCGCCCCTTTCGGAAACATGTCCCGGAGAAACCAGCTAATACCGTGAAAACCATCGATTACCCCTTTAGGTTCGGCTGCACAATGACGCACTCTCTTTCTAAATACCCGTATAGTAATTTATATGTAATAAAATGCAGCGAATGAACGTAAGTAAAATTGAAACCCGGGCAGTTCTGGATTTGCGCACTGATTTAATCACTTATCATGTGCTGATCCATTTTGGGGTGTATTTGTAAATATAATGTCCACAGAATTGAAACAATAATGTTGTATTAAGGGACCGTTCACATCGCATTATTTTCACCCCCCATGAAAAATGTACGCCAACCCATAGAAAATAATGTAAACTCATGTTCTACGATCAGCCTCCCCTTTGCATCTCCCCCCCCTTACAAGTGTTTGTGAACGGTCCCTAATGTATATTAGTCCTGTAATATGTAATCTTTTCATTACAACGAAAGTTTATAGCTATATGATATAACCTGAGTTTGGATTCTTTGTAAATGTCACATTTCAGTGTGGTTACATCTGGACATTTGAAAGTAATTTGTGATTGTACAGTGTTCTTTTTTTTTATTTTAAAGAAAATTTTGTAGCTGTTAGTGTTATTTTACGTGTGCTCGCAAAAAGCAAGGCATAATTGAGGCCAACGATATTATACAAAAGTTCACTTCCATTGTTTTGCATTGCTTGTAAGCTAAAATTTAAACAATGTTATATTAAAAGAATTAAAACATATTGTTGCTGTGTTTCATTCAGTCATTCATTCAACATTTTTATTTCCATATCAAATAAATACAAAATTACATATATCAAAATCACACAATATTAAATTAACAAAATACATCAAATTCAGTAAAACAACTTAATTACAACAATTAACAAGACATGTTATGGAGGAGAAGGATGTAAGGCCAAAGAGGTTTGTAAAAAGCCTTCCCCTATAAGAGTGAAAACAAAAACAAACAAAAAATATTTTAAAATCTCCGAGAGCTCATGTGTTTGTACTGCTCGTGAACATATTACGCAGCCAGTTTGGTTACGCGTAACCAAACTGGCTGCGGAGGATACTACTATTCATATAATGTACGTCATCAGTCTGCTGCATTGGAAATCAATTTTGCTTCGAACTCTGAAAAGGGCCGTACGAGCCAGCATTTTACTAACACAAATTTGTCTTTTTTTTCAGGAGAAATACGAATAAAAAAATTACAACGCGTGTCAACTTGTAATAGGCATGTCCACTAAAAATTGAATTACTTTTAAATTGATTCAGACTTTACTTGTTGGCTGGGAATTGATGAAAGAAACATTTTGGCGTTTAAATAATTTCAATCGGACGTTTCTTTCCAGAGATATGACCTTTCGAGTGTCACGCTTTTATATAGGGCTGCTAGAACATGTTAAAAAGTCCAAAATGGAATACTAACAGAAAGTACAATTTTAAGGTGCTTTTTCTTAATGTATTTATTAACCAGCGTTATCTGGAACATGATATTTGCTTATAACCACATGAAATAAGATCATCCTGAAAATTTAATCGATTTTGTTGATATACAACAAAAAATATAAGACCTCAAAACCCATGGTTTGTTTGGTGGAACCTCAAGTATGATCATAGATGGCTGCCATGGAAAATATCTCCATAGAGGAGCTGAACAATAAGTGCCTTTTTTCAAATGAATAGCGGCAGTCTTAAACATTGTTCAATCTTTTAATGTCAGCACATTTTATCTTCAAAAATGATTATATTTCATCATGATATAAGTTTGGTAACATTAATCACTACCAATTTTGAGAAATTTGCTCCAACTCAAATGTTATCTTTACTACATTGAGCAATATACTGTGTGTGCATGGACGCCATGATGTAGCATATCTAAAATGGACATGGTGGTCAGGACTGCATAATTTGAGATGGGTTTTGGCAGGCTTAAACATTCTTTAATTTCTTAACATCCTGTACATTTTGTCTTCAAAATAGTTACATTTTATGACTATGTAAGTTTGCTTGTCTGAATCACTACAAATTCGGAGATAATTACGTTTGAACACCTGATGCACGGAATGGTGTCACTTCAACATGTTGTAGTTCTCATCTCATTAAATTTGTCTTTAAAAAAAGTTGATCTCTTCATGAAGGAAGGTCCTCTCTATTTACTGACCAATCAGGAAAAAGTTTGGTTAATGTTTTCTGGTGGAATCAGGAATTTCTTGAAACACCCTGAAATAGGCCTACATTTGGATCAAAACAAGTATGTTCGCCATTTAACAGGCCTGGGATTTCTTGTATCGATCAATTTCTCCATAGACAATACGTGTGTGAGTGTACGCACACAGTTAATGAAAAATCGTTCTAGTGGCAACTGTATTGACAGTGGGCATCCCTACTTGTAATGTAATAATTATTCTCTGCGAATGGAGTTAAACTTGTTTTTGCAATAAATATGCCCTTTAAAACATTGTATTTTTATTGAAAAATGGGTGCAATGTGACTTCTGTAATGACTATTAGAAATTGTCCTTATTGCCCACTTTTGAAACTTGACAATTTTGTCTATTTCCCTAGATAAGTATACCATAGTTCAAATATGGCAAAATAAGGGTACAGTAAAGAGTGAATAGGGAGCACGGTGGCCTAGCGGAACGGGCACTGACTCACAATCGGAAGGTTGCGGGTTCGAGCCCCGGCGACGCCATCGTGTTGTGCCCTTGAGTAAGGCACTTTATCTCGATTACTCCTCTCCACCCAGGTGTTTAAATGGGTACCGGCATTCTTAAATGCTGGGAAGGTAACGGACTCGCTGTAGAGGAGGTGTAGCGATCCCCCTATAGCAATATTAGATGGAGGAGTCTGGCCCAATCGCCCATGAAAGAGAGATGGGCACTCCGATCACTGTTTATATAGGATCGTCTCCTTTACCTTACTTACTTAAAGAGTGAATAATGTTGTCTTGACTGTTCTTCTTGTTCGAATACTGGCCAACACCCTGATGGAGTCAAACGGTCAATGCTGCAACAAGTTTATATATGCGAACCCTGGCGATGGTTTAGTACACACTCTAAGTGTGGAAAAAATGAAATTCCCCTGGACAAAGAACTTACTGCTTATTGTCTGGCTGCGAAGGTTAATTGTGGAATTTTAGGTTGTGCGCTTAAGTCTAAACAGCAAAGTCCTCGAGATGTTGTTAAAATTGTTTATGGAATTAAGTGGGCAGTAGTGGAGCTACCACCTGTTAGGTGTACATCGCCGACCGATAACCACGGGTGTAACGCTGGCCTGGCCAATGAAATCATGCGTAGGTTGGTTGCGTCATCCCATCACGTGGGATGCATGCATGAGCAGTGGATTTGCTTTGTTAGATTTTGTTGGAGTTGTAATGTAATCAATTCAGAAGTTTTATTCGGCCAACGGATCCACCGTAGGAAGTTATAATGATTTATCTCGATATTAACTGCCATTTTTTTAAAAAAGATAGTATTCGATGATACTAAAATAAATGGGGTAAAAGATAATTTCTAGGAGTTGTATGAAACTAGGAAGTGTCATCTCACAAACTGTCTAAAGAAATATTGGTGTTATGAACAAGTTTAAATACTTCCCGGACTTCTTCTTTATATTGTACTCTAATACCTTATCTTACGAAATTATGTGGGAACACTTGCAATAAACTCTGGTTATACAGTTTGCAAAATAAACTTTGAAAATTTACTTCAACTTCACGTATATCGATTGGATTTCTTACTCTGTTTTACTTCAACGCGAACGTCTGATTGGTAACTGCGCCAATAGCGTGTTGCCGCTTAAACTCGGGACATGTGTAAGCGACTGCAGCAGAATTTCTCTGTTTTGTTTGGTCAAGTAGGTTATTGGTTACACTCCAAGACAATTTCTCGCCAGGCGATGGTCCTATCAACAGGGGATTGTGTGGGGAGCCAGCGCAAATCTCATTATCATTAAATTTATTTCTAAACTTGCTTCAATTAGTTATTCTTATAGACTAGTCAAATTAAGAAAAATAGGCGGTTTAACTCGCCACTAATTGCAACAGAACCCATTTCATCACCATTTCAGAGAATCATATTTAATAACACATCAGAAGTCCCCGAAAATCCAAGAAGTGGACCAGTGCTTAATTTGCATAAATACAAAATGGCCGCTTAACTTTGTAATGGCACCCACTGCATAAGCGACCATTTTTGATTTTATGTAAATTAGGTACTATCCACTACGGGGGACTTCTGGTGTGTTATTAAGTGTGCTTCTCTAAAATGAATGGTGACTAAATGGATGCTGTTGCAATTAGTGGTGATTTCATACTTTGACTAGCTTATTATGATAGTAGACGTATATGAATTAATGACGGCTGAATTAGCTTTGTCAATTTTGTATTTCCATTTTACAACACAAAGCGTAATGAAACATCAATTATTTCTTTCCCCTCCTCATTCTTCTCTCCCTGCCCCTCCTGTTTCCCCTCCCTTCCCGTTTCCATATTCTCCCATCCCTATCTCCTCTCCATCTATCCTTGCTCTCTCAAACTGTATCCCTTCTATAATACCCCACTCCCACTCCCACTCCAGGGCACTCCTCCCAGTGCGTTGTCACTGGTGTTCTTTTAGGAGGGCATGGGGATGGCGACTTTCAATGGAAAACGTTATTAACAAAAATAAATCACTACGGCCAGCATCCCTGCCTTAATCGATATCATCATGACAGTTTTTGTTTTGTTTTTTTAATTTTATTTATGAAAACAGAAATGAAGATCCGACGGCATCTGAGCTACAACTCAGTGTTATAAGAACAGACAACGAAGATTCAAAGACATCGGAACCATTACCTTGTCATGACAGGAGAACAGACAGCGAAGATCCAAAGACATCAAAACCAACACTTAGTCATGACAGAAGAACAGACAACGAAGATTCAAAGACATCGGGACCAACACCTAGTCATGGCAGGGGAACAGACAATGAAGATCCAAAGACATCAGGCCTAACACGTAGTCATGAAATGAGAATAGAGAAGGAAGATCTGACATCGGAACTAAAATCTCGTGTCAAAATCAGATGGCCAAAGAAAAGTGAACCAATATACAGACATACAACAAGAACATTATATCAGTGCAATCAGTGCTCAATAATATGCGAATCATTTGGCGATTTCAAAATCCATTACGAAATACATACAGAATCGCAAGAAACCGCAGGTATAAAGCCAGTACACGGTGATACTACGCTTTACACCAATCTGTATCGCTGTAAAATATGCGACAAACTCATCAACGAATTTGAAATTGAACCTCATCGCCGTAAACATAAAGAAGTGGTGAACAAGGTATGTGACTTGTGTGGAAAGATCTTTACTGTTCGTGGTTCCTGGCACAAACACATGAGCACACATGAGGCAGAGAAAACTGGCAATCGCTGGGTCTGTCACGCGTTAACATCCCACATGAAATTTCACTCGACAAATCGCCCTCACGTGTGTGAAGTGTGCGGTAAATCATTCAAAAATACAGCTGGATTAAAACGTCACCATAAAATTCATATGACTGCTAAGCCATATGTCTGTCAATTCTGCGGCAAAGGATTTAATCAACAGTATAATCTCAAAGGTCACGTGAGAACCCATACAGGAGAGAAACCATTCCAGTGTGATATGTGCAGTGCCGCCTTCACTCACAATGGAAGTCTAAAATGTCACAAGAAAACTGCTCATGGTATTGATATGTCGAAAGACAAGAAATTTCTCGAATTTGATGAGATTAATCTACGAGATCCGAAAATGTATGAAAAGGTGCGAATAAAATCATCTACAGGAGGAAGTTCAACCATCAGTTCTCAGGATGAAAAGCTTCTGAAAACGTATGAACAGACGGAACAAGGACAAATTCATCAAACCAAGACGTCATTGCAAACGCATAGGCAACATGGCCGAGGCAATGTATCAATTGCGTCTCACCCTTATACACCAGAAGTATCTGTAGAGAACGTTCAGTCAAATTTACCGCCAGACACTAGTGACATGGCTCAGTGCAAGTCTCTTAAAACCAGTGCTGCTTCTGCATTGGATGGAACGCCTAGTGATTCTTTGGCCTCAACATGTTCACAGAACACTAGAAATAATGCAACAGTTGAGGCTGGAAATGATTATACCGATTTATAAGTATTGGCTCCATTCAAACATTTCGTATTTTATAAACGGATTTTTTTTAAATTTTTGTAAGTGTTGCTTGGTTCCAAACTTGCATGACGGAGCCTACTGGGGTGTGTGCATGTGTGCAACATCTTAAATGTAAAAAAGGCAATTATTCTACGACCCGGCTTAATATATAAAAATGTTGAAATGAGAGAATAAATGATATCAGGAAGAAAGAGAAGTTACTCATTGGTAGAACACCAGCGCTGTCACCTTCGTGGCCTTATTTCACCCTTATGATGAGCACTTCATTAGTTTGTTCTTGTGAAGGTGGGTTGGGAATAGTTCCTTGGACTGTGTTTCTACTCTTTACTTACAAACAAACAAAATCAACTTATACTTAAGGGATGATGTGCACCAAAAACACTTTTTCTTATTAATCCTGCTAGACACTTTATATATGGTGTCAAGGACACATGCGTTGAATAAGAGCGAAAACTACAATAATTACTTAATTTGCATATATTGGCGGCCATGATGGATTATTGGATGTCGGATATTAAAACAAAAGAGTCCAGGTACACAACGAAACATGTTAGAAACCTATTTTTTAATGACAGGACATTTTGCTGTCTCTACTATTTGGGAAAGGACTTCCCAGTTGTTATGGCCTTTTGTAAATACGTTTGCGTAGCTATAGAATTGTATGAGCGATTGACAGTTGCTGATTATGTTAAGGTATTCGATGATATTATCTTACCATCTTCAAACGATGTGTTCTTTAAAATAATAGCTCTAATTTTTTATTAGTCAGAAGAATTTTTGTTACTCAAAAAATGTTCAAAAATGTTTGACAAGGTTTAGGCTACAAAAAAGTCTCAAAGCCCATGGCAGTTCCAAAAACTAATGCGGAATGCGGTGTTGTTGTTGGGGTTTTTTTTGGGGGGTTAAAGATTTTTTCAAATTTAAATTAAAATTAAGATGTCATTTTCGTACATAGCATAAAATTGCGGTTGATTTACACAATTGAGGTACAAATTATTTTACACCTAAATAATGCGAATATCAAATCAAGTAAATTTTTTCTCAAATTTGTCTCAGAATTTCATGATTTTACGACCCAAAAAGGGGGAATGAAAATGAATTTGCCGTTTCAGCTCAAATGTACGCGCTAAGAAAAAGGAACGCGCGGCTTTGAGACAACAATTTTTTATTTACCCTTAGAAGTTTGTTCGCTCCTTTTGGAAACCAGCTCATACCATGAAAACCATAAAATTGAAATGAAATGAAATGAAATGAAATTACCCCTTTTTAGGTTCAGCTACCCAATGACCTACTCTCTTTCTAGATACTGTAGGCCATATAGTAACTGATCATGTAGTAAAACGCAGCGAACGAACATAAGTACACTGTTACAAGTGTTTGTGAACGGTCCCTAATGTATATTAGTCCTGTAGTAGGTAATCCTTTCATTACAACAAAAGTGTGTAGTTATATGATATAACCTGAGTTTGGATTCTTTGTAAATGTCACATGTAAGTGTGGTTTAATCTGGACATTTGAAAGCGATTTGTGATTGTATTTATAGAAAATATTGTAGCTGCCAGTGGTATTTTACGTGAGCTCGCAAAGAGCAAGGCATAATTGAGGCCAACGATATTGTACAAAAGTTTACTTCCATTGTTTTGCATTGCTTGTAAGCTAAACTAAATTTAAACAATGTTATATTAAAATAATTAAAACATATTGTTGCTGTTTTTCATTCATTCATTCATTCATCATAAATACAAAATTACATACATCAAAATCAGACAATATTAAATTAACAAAATACATTAAATTCAGTAACTTTTTTTACAACATTAACAAGACATGTTATGGAGAAGGCTGTAAGGCCAAAGAGGTATGTAAATAGCCTTCCCCTATAAGAGTAAAAACATAAAACAAACAAAAAATATTTTAAACAAATTTATAAACCATAGTAGTCTGTTTTGTGTCTTCCCAATTTCTCGTGATGGAGGTCGCGCTTTATATACATCAATGAACATCAAAAGATTTCTCTGAGAGCTTATGTGTTTGTACTGCTCGTGAACGTCCCACACAGCCAGTTTAGTTACGCGTAATCAAACTGGCTGCGGAGGATACTACTATTCATATATTGTACTTCATCAGTCTGCTGCATTGGAAATCAATTTTGCTTCGAACTCTGAGAAGGGCCGTACGAGCCAGCATTTTATCAACACATTTTGTCTTTTTTGCAGGAGAAATACGAATAAAAAAAATTGCAACGAGTGTCAACTTGTAATGTAAAAATTATTCTCTTCGAATGAAGTTTTTGCAATAGATATGCCCTTTAAAACTTTGTATTTGGAAATGGGTGCATAGTACATGGTGTTACGTAACCCAGTGCAAAATTTGCTACATTAGTGGAACCAAGGCTTTTTAGCTTCTGAATACCCCTACGAATAAAAGTTGGTTCCATTTTTTCGAATGTATCTTCGGCGGCCAATTTGAAATTCAAAATGGCCACTATATTTAGCCTTTTTTAAAGCAGTATTTTTCCCGAAAGCGCACAAAGTTATATTTTTCTTAATGATTATTTATCCTTCAGCAGTATGACTTCTGTAATGACTATTAGAAATTTTATTGCCCACTTTTGAAGCTTGACAAGTTTGTCTAAATAGGATTTACAAGTATTTCCCCAGATAAGTATACCATAGTTCAAATATGGTAAAATAAGGGTACAGTAAAGAGTGAATAATAAGACTGTTCTTCTTGTTCGAATACTGGCCAACACCCTGATTGGGTCAAACGGTCAATGCTGCAACAAGTTTATATATGCGAACCCTGGCGATGGTTTAGTACACACTCTTGTGGAAATAATGAAATTCCCCTGGACAAAGAACTTACCGCTTATTGTCTCGCTGTAACCCGTAAGAAACTCGCTGATCCTGGCTGCGAAGGTTAATTGTGGAATTTTAGGTTACCACCTGTTAGGTGTACATCGCCGACCGATAACCACGGGTGTAACGCTGGCCTGGCCAATGAAATCGTGCGTAGGTTGGTTGCGTCAACCCATCACGTGGGATGCATGCATGAGCAGTGGATTTGCTTTGTTAGATTTTGTTGGAGTTGTAATGTAATCAATTCAGAAGTTTTATTCGGCCAACGGATCCACAGTAGGAAGTTATAATGATTTATCTTGATATTAACAACCACCGCAAATTAAAAACAAAATAGTATTCGATGATACTGAAATAGATGGGGTAACAGATATATAATTTCTAGGAGTTGTATGACACTGACGAATGCCTGACTTGGAAGTGTCATATTAACTGTATCACAAACTGTCTAAAGAAATATTGGTATTATGAACAAGTTTCTCTCAAACTTTATCCCCTCCTATAATATCCCACTCCTACTCCAGGGCATCCCCCTCCCCAATGGCGTTGTCACTGGTTTTCATTTAGGAGGGCATCGGCGCGGAGGCGACTTTAGGTAAACGTTATTGACAAAAATAAATCACTGCGGCCAGCATCCCTGCTCTAATCGATATCATCATGACAGTTTTTGTTTTTGTTTTTTAATTTTATTTATGAAAACAGAAATGAAGATCTGGCGACAGCAGAGCTACAATCAACTGTTATAAGAACAGACAACGAAGAACCAAAGACATTGAAACCAATACCTAGTCATGGCAGGAGAACAGACAGCGAAGATCCAAAGTCATCGGAACCATTACCTAGTCATGACAAGAGAACAGGCAGCGAAGATCCAAAGTCATCGGAACCATTACCTAGTCATGACAAGAGAACAGACAGCGAAGATCCAAAGTCATCGGAACCATTACCTAGTCATGACAAGAGAACAGGCAGCGAAGATCCAACGTCATCGGAACCATTACCTAGTCATGACAAGAGAACAGACAGTGAAGATCTAAAGTCATCAGGACCAACACCTAGTCATGGTAGGGGAACAGACAAAGAGGATCCAAAGACATCAGGGCCAACAAGTAGTCATGAAACGAGAATAGAAAAGGAAGATCTGACTTCGGATCAAAAACCTCGTCGTGTCAAAATCAGATGGCCAAAGGGTAGTGAAAAGACGTACACACGAACAACGATCACCTTATATCAATGCAAACAGTGTTCAACAATATGCGAATCATTTGGCGATTTCAAAATCCATTATGAAACACATGCAGAATCGCAAGAAAGCGCAGGTATAAAGCCAGTGCGCGGTGATACTACGCTTTACACCATTCTGTATCGTTGTAAACTATGCGGTAAACTTATCAACGAATTTGAAATTGAACGTCATCGTGCTAAACATACAGAAGTTGTGAATAAGGTGTGTGATCTCTGTGGGAAGACATTTACTGTTCGCGGTTCCTGGCACACGCACTTGCATATGCACGAGGCAGAGAAAACTGGCAATCGATGGGCCTGTAAAATATGTGGCAAAATTTTCCATTTGCGTAACGCGTTAACATCCCACATGAAATATCACTCCACAGAGCGCCCTCACGTATGTGAAGTGTGCGGCAAATCATTCAAAATTGCAAATGCTTTAAGACGTCACCATAGAGTTCATGAGACTACTAAGCCATATGCGTGTCAATTCTGCGGCAAAGGATTTAATCAAAAGTATAATCTCAAAGGCCACGTGAGAACCCACACAGGAGAGAAACCATTCCAGTGTGATATGTGCAGTGCCGCCTTCACTCACAATGGAAGTTTAAAATGTCACAAGAAAACTGCTCATGGTATTGATATGTCGAAAGACAAGAAATTTCTCGAATTTGATGAGATTAATCTACGTGATCCGAAAATGTATGAAAAAGTGCGGATAAAATCATCCTCAGAAGGAACATCTACCATCAGTTCTCAGGATGAAAAGAATGAACAAGGACAGATTCATCAAACCAAGACGTCATTGCAAACACATAGGCAACATGGAAAAGACAATGTTTCAATTGCCTCTCGCCCTTACATACCCGCATCTGTAGAGAACGTGAAGTCAAATTTACCGCCAAACACTAGTGACATAGCTCAGTGCATGTCCCTTACAACATGTACAACTAGTGCTGCTTCTGCATTGGATAGAAAGCCTAGTGATTCTTTGTCCTCAACCTGTTCACAGAACACTGGAAATCATGCAACAGTTAATGCAGGAAATATTTATACCAATTTATAAGTATTGGCTTCGTTCAAACATTTCGTATCGTATAACAGGTAATTTGTGTAACGGATTTTGGATTTCTGGATTTTTGGATAACTGTTGTTATATTTTGAATTTTGGTTAACAAATTAACAGAAACTTTGGCCATTGAATGAAAACAATGTACTCGTGCGTATTTAAAGAATTGAATGAACGATTGATTAAGTTTGTGATAATGTAAGGTGTTCTATAAAATTTCATTTCTGTCTCCTGAGGATGCAATGAAATTCTACCGTGCGGCAACAATTCTGATACGCAAGTCAGCAAGACGAATTATACAATGTTCATATTAATATTGAGCATGACGCCACCGTGAATGTAATTTTTTTAAATAATCTATTTAAAAAACTTTATTCCGCGTAAGTTCAAAGCTCAAATTAGACCTTGGGGAAATTATTGCATATTTTTATATTTGTACTGTAGCTCTGAAGATGACATAAAACAGGCCAAAGAGAAAATGCGCATCACAAATTTTGGTTAATGTTTCTCCCGGTTTTGTGCTGGATTGGTACGCCACTGGGGAAATAGTTAACTCACTTTGGTTTTAGCGTTGCTATATGATAGATATTAGCATAGCTACGACTATATTTCCACACAGTGGCGTAGCCAGGGAGGGGGGGGGGGGGGCAGGGGGCCGGTGCCAGTCATGGCCGTCGGTTCATGTAAGGCCGTCGGTAGACGGGAAGGCGTTGGTGAAAAAAAAATGGGTTAACAATAGACTGTTTTTTACCCAGGGTGACAGAAGAAAAGTGGGGAATTATAAAAAAAAATAATGAAAAATTGTGAATGAAATTGAATTTTACATAAAAATTAAAAATTTTGTGTTTTTATGTTGGTACCGCCTATAATCCTTTCTTTTCTTTTTTTTTTTTTTTTTTGCTCTTCACTTTATCAAACCATGCAAACAATTGTTGGGTCAACAAATCACAACTTCCGTCGGCAAGGTGCCCCCCGGCTACGCCACTGTTTCCACAGATGAGGAGCAGTTTCAACTGCTTTGTCCAATGGTTATTCATGTGGAATAAAATTACTCTCACCAACATAGTCAACTCCACAATACCGTGAAATACATCTTTTCTGTAACCTTATCATGACGACTGCGTTGCAGTTTAACGCAGTGAATCCACGATCGGGATCAACATAAGAAACATTGAAATTCAATTTTGCAGTTGTGGCTTATTATATGTGAAGCATGAATGGTACTTCCTTTTAATCACCTGGTTTGTTTGTAAATACTAGGCATTCTAAAAACAATAATGTTCTGTTTATTGTATTAAACCACATTGCTGTTGTGATCTTTTGCTGACTGCTAAAGCTTTGCCTAGTTAATTTTTGTGTTGGTACATGTTTTATGTTTTCGTTTGTTTGTTTGTGTTTGTAAATACTGCACTTTGTGTGCTAAAGTGCTCTTTTTATTATACTAAATAGTGTAGCTGATAACTTAATGAGCTTCCAAAGAGCAACGTATAGTTGAGGCCAACAATATTGCATGCCATAACTTCTACATTCCATGTTTGTTTCGTCTTGCGTAAAAGTAAGCTAAAATCGAATAATATGATTAAGGGGCGGGGTATGAACGTTTGGACAGTATTTATTGTGGGACATTAGAGCACATCAGACATATCGAATTGCATTCTGAATACGAAAATGTCCTTCTGATATCAAATAATTTGGATTTTTTGAAATACGCAATGTAATCATGGTAATACACATTTTATGGCAAATGATTAAAAATTGATATTTTTGATATTTAACCGTACTCGAAGTAAACTTTAGAAATCTGATGATTTATACTTAAAGTGTATGTAGGTGGGATGAAAAACCGACGATCAATTGAAAATGTTGACCTTTCGTATTGAAGGTATGGTTTTTTTCCCAAAACACGAACCAAAATTGTCGTCTGCAAAAGGTCTTTTGGGAAAAAAAATCCATATTATCAATATGAAAGGTCAAAATTTTCAATTGATCGTCGGCTTTTCCTCCCAGCTACATACACTTTAAGAATATATCATTAGATTTATAAAATTTACTTCGAGGACTGTTATATATCAAAAATGTGAAAAATATCAAATTTTAATAATTTGTCATAAAATGTGTATTATATCGTGAATTTCAAAAAATGAAAATTATTTGATATCAGAAAGACATTCTTCGTTTTCAGAATGCAATTCGATATGTCTGATGTTGCTCTCATGTCCCACCAAAAATACTGTGGAAACGCTCATTCCAGATCCCTTAACTAAATGTAATTGTACGCTCTCACTAGCAAGGTCAACACAAATCCTATGTGATGGCTAACATTAGTATCGGTTGACAAAATACGAATCTTACATTTCTTAATCCTGGACTAAAATCACAGTCTGATTAATGCTGTGGGCGCCATTGTGGTTTGGTTGTTACTGTGACACCTTGTATTGCGACCCAAAGTAAATTCGAAATGGGTGTGTCTTTCTTGCAAAATGTGTTTGCGGGACTATTAAACAAGCATCAGGGAAGGCTTCAAAACCAAATCGTCGTCGACCCGAATGCTTCGTGGCCGAACCGCCGATTTGGTCTGGTTTCCATTAGAATGTGGTTAAAACGTCGGTCCCGCCAGGGCTCGGGCGGTTTGGTTTGAAACCATCCCTAACGAGACGTCAATGACAACCTGATCCACTCTGATCTTGTACTCGGTATAACATGTCTTTAAAATAACTGCTCTATTCGATATCATCTTAAATGTATCTTTGGTGTCTTTTTATGAAAACAGAACTGAAGATCCGGCAGCAGTTGAGGTTCAACCCAGTGTTATAACAGACGGTGTAGAACCAAAGACCTCGGAACCAAAACCTTTTCATGTCAGAAGAAAAGACAACAAAGATCGAACGACACCTAGTCGTGACAGGGGAACAAACAATGTAGATCGCAAGATGTCGGAACCAAAAGATAGCCATATCAAAAGAACAGACAGCGAAGATCAAAAGACACCAGCAGCAACACCTAGTCACGACAGTGGAACATACAACGAGAATCCAATGATATCGGAACCAAAACCTAGCCACATCAGAGAATCATGCAACGAAGGTCCAATGACATCGGAAATAACACCTTGTCATAACAGGAGAATAGACAATCCAAAGACATTCGAACAAAAAGCTCGCCATGTTAGAAGAACAGACAACGAAGATCTAAATACATCGGAACAAAAATCTCGTCGTGGTAAAATCAGGTGGCCAAAGAATACTGAACCAATGCACAGACGAACAACAAGAACTTTATATCAGTGTAAACAGTGCTCAATAATTTTAAAATCCATTATGAAACGCATACAGAATCGCAAGAAAACGCAGGTATAAAGTACGGTGATACTACGTTTTACACCATTCTGTATCGCTGTAAACTATGCGATAAACTTATCAACAAATTTGAAATTGAACGTCATCGGGCTAAACATAAAGAAGTGGTGAATAAGATGTGTGACCTCTGTGGGAAGACGTTTACTGTTCGCGGTACCTGGAACATGCACTTGAAAAAACACGAGGCAGAGAAAACTGGCAATCGATATATCTGCAAAATATGTGGCAAAAAGTTCCATTTACGAGCCAAGTTAACAGAGCACATGAAGTGCCATTCAAAAGAGCGCCCTCACGTATGTGAAGTGTGTGGTAATTCATTCAAGACAACACAGAGCTTGAAACGTCACAAAATAATTCATGTGACTACAAAGCCATATGCGTGTCAATTCTGCGGCAAAGGATTTACACAACAAGGCAATCTTACAGGTCACGTGAGAACCCACACAGGGAGAAACCATTCCAGTGTGATATGTGCAGTGCCGCCTTCACTCACAATGGAAGTTTAAAATGTCACAAGAAAACTGCTCATGGTATTGATATGTCAAAAGACAAGAAATATCTCGAATTTGATGACATTAATCTACAAGATCCGAAAATATATGAAAAAGTGCGGATAACATCCTCTACAGAGGGATTACAGAGAGCTACAATTACTTCACATGATGAAAAGTATCAGGAAATGTATGAAAAGACGGTAAAAGGACGAATTCATCAAACCAAATTGCTAACGCATAGCCAAGACGATGATGTTTCAACTGTGTCTCACCCTGTTACACCAGTATCTGTAGAGAACGTGGAGTCAAATTTACCGCCAGACACTAGTGACATGCCTCAGTCCTCAGGAAATGTTTATACCGATTTATAGATATTGACTTCGTTAAATCTTTTTGTATTGTACTGATAACAGTAGTTTTATGTTTATGGAACGGATTTTGTAAATCCTAAACCTAATTCTCGTAACAATATCCTAACTTTTATCTTAGAAGCCGTGCATAATTATATTGTATACCCAAACCAAAGCTACGTGGCAGATGCGAATACAGCAGGTTAGCATGATCTGTTAAGTCCATGATCAAGTCCATGTTCAGTGTAAATAATCGCATCTCTAGACCGTACTCTTATGGGTTTATACAATGGCAACAAGTACAAGGAGGCTGATGCAGCTCGTTTTAAAAGCTTTTGAATTATATCTTAGGGTTAAGCGATGCACCGCTTTTGGAAAGTTATGTGCAACCGCCGAATTTTGCGATGCATCGCTCGTCGCTTTTGCATTAATATTTTATACTTATCACGGCGATAGCGATTGCAGACAACAATGCCACAAAATACGTTTTTAAAACATCCATTACTATCAAAAATTAATTGTTTTAATTAATTCATCACCGAAAGTTAATAATCGAGAAAGATAAATTAATTACCAAAATAATAGAGCCAGTTGGTTGTAAATGATTGTTTGATGCATTCACGTGTCAAGCGATATCGCTCGAAAGTTGAGATTTCTTCAACTCGCCAAAGAGACGTCGTTTTGCCTCAGCGATTTTCTCGATTGATCGACTTGACGCTCTAAAACCGTAGTAAACACTGAGCATGCGTGAGAATCGCTTGTCTGAAATGCGAATGAGTATAAATTCAGTTTTACCGTTTCGAGAATTTGGCCCCAGACTTAACGTAACTTCTTCTTCTTCTTCTTGGTAAGTGTGTGCTTCAGGAACTGAATATATTCACACTGCAGTTGTGCGTACCTGCTATGACGAATATGGCTGCAGGTAGAATCAGGTGCAAAATATATACAAGGTGATGTGCGAGAAAAAGGACGGATGCCGGCTGGTTACAGGGAGACTTAACTCACTTTCTTCCAATTCCGAAATTTGATTTACGGTTCTCTATTGTAGACTCAGCAGTGATTGATGGTCCTTTTGTGGGCAATGGAATGCCGAATTCAAATTGTTGTTATATAATGGGGCCAATTACCAGACAATTGAACCGAGCCATTCATTGTATTTTATATCAATTATGGTATTCACATGTATACTATATAGTTTTAACTTTTATAATATTCAATTTTTATTTAATATACTTTCATAATCTTCTCCTTTTTAACAGTTTATTGCATGTTATATTATAGACGTAAGTTCTTACATAACATTAGATTAGCCTTAGATTTACTATATTTTTTAGACGATTGCGATTACTGATTAGGGGAAGATATTTAATAGGTTGCGATTGCTTTCGCCTTGGGTTTACGTCCGTCTAAAGCTTAATTACATCGCTGAGCATCGAGCGATTGGTATTTGACCAATGAGGTAGCGTGATTTCCCAACGCAGGAAAAGCCCTCACTTAGATAGAAACGCTCGTTGCTCAGCGATGACGTATTAATTCTGCTTAACTATGCAAAAGCACTATCACGTGACATTGTTTTGAAATAGACCGTGTAAACACAAACACAGAAAGCCATACCTCGGAGAACTATCCAGTTACTACCAAGTTACCTCGATATAATTACTTTATTCCGTGTGGTAGTAAATGGATAGTTCTCCAATATTCTGCTCGCTGCGAAGTAAACACTATGGCGTAAAAAGATAACAATCTTTCAATTAAGTTACATTAGTCTCATACCTTTTCCTAACCTTCGTGTTAGGAACTTATGTTGTGTTAATGTTAATATTCATTTAATGAACCAGTTTTACTGTTTCCTTTGATTTTGATGATCAAGTATTATATGTGGGTGTTATTTTCTTAAATATTACGTCTTCCACTTTTAACCAATCATTTTCCTTGTATTATAATTTCGTTGATTATTTCTATTAATTGTATTATCTAACTATTAATTTGGTGTGTATAGAATGTGTATCCACAATTATTAGGCCGTCTTAATTTAAATCGACAAATGGTTTTGCAGTTATAATCAAAAAAGTGAAAGTTTCGCATTTTGGGTTCCAACAGGGGTCAAGCCCTTATGCATATATTGGCCCAACGTTGGTTTTCGAACGCCAATCTTGGCATCGGCATTATTGTGCTGCCCATATTGGGCCAATCTTGGCTTACCATCGGTAATCTTCATATTGCCATCACAGTGGCAGCCTAAATTGGTCCAATATAGGCCCAATATTTGGCCCAAGCCCAATCTGGGACCAATCCCAGGTAGCATTTAAATATAGGTCAAGATCAATACGGTTCAATGCGCATTTTAGTCAAATATTCCTTTTGGTCATAACGATTCAGAGAAAGTATAGTGATGTATAGTTTTCAAGTAATCATATGTTATACCCTTTCCCCAGGCTACGTATGTAAGGAGATATCTAGTAAGATAGTGCAAACTATTCTTTATAATAAATGGTATCAAAACCAAACAATGTGAGGCTATTTTATGATAATTTTAGCATTATTTAGGTTTTGCCCCTGCCTTAGCAAATTTGACATTTGACCCATGTACGTCCTTTTTTCCGAGCAAGGCGCATGTTTTACCTCCAAAGTTCCTATTCTTTGAGGCCAATTGTTGATATAAAACTGATTCTGGACATTGATATCAAAATGCTCACAAGATTTATCTTGCGCCTTCACTAGTGAATATATCGAATAAATGAAGATACATGTATTACAGAGCGGGCAATTCAGTGTGTGATTTACCAACCAGCAGCAAGCATCCTGGAGCAGACGACGTCATCGATTCGGTGAGCAGGCGCCATGATTCCTATTCACCTCGTTAGGTCATAGTAGTTAACCCGTCGTTTCCGGTCCCGGTTTCCGGTACACAGCGTAATGTTTCCGTATATAAAATCATTTACTACGTCGGCTTTTTCATCCAATCATAGCGCGAGTAGCTCGTGACTTGTCACGAAATGACGTCAGCATAAATTACCGAAGATTGCGAGTTCATTCATAAATCTGCGAGTCGACCAGTTTCGGAAATAAGTTACCCATAGTGCTTAGCGTGAATCAAGATGGAGTCTGTTTTGCTACGGAGATGGTGAGTAAACTCAATTGTTCAATGCTTCAAACCCCGTAAAAAACGGCCCAGAAATGGATTTTTCCTGATTTTTCAAAAATTAAGAAGTTACTGATATTAAGGAGTACGATTTTAAAACGAAGTATGCAGTATTTTGGTACGAAAAGGCGATATTAAAATTGAAATATCTTACGAACTTTGTGGAAACTTATTTTTCTTGAGTGGCCCCATTGATAACTAACGTACTGAAGCTTTGAATACACTTGGTCTGAGAGGCCGGCCAATATTTTACTGAGCCGGTCAATTCTGATTTCATATGGGTTGCGTTTTGTCACGATAAGCAAAGTAGCCATTTCTCGACCGACTTTGGGCCCATTTTAGGACTTCCGGTATAGTGAAATTCGCAAATTATGCAATGAGCCCACATGCCCTAAAAATAACAGGGTGAAATATTTATTGCTTAGGCTAATGGGTTAATGAGAAGGCGTAATATCTTTGTAAATTGCAGATTAAATTTTTCCAACTGGGTAAATTTATCAATATTCCATAGTAAATGCCCAAGGGTTTTTTTGTACTGACATGACTGAATAGGCTAGCACTGCTATGCATGCAGCTGTGGTTGTGTTAGTCCGAGGTGCTGATAACACTCCGATCGCCAGGCAAGCATTGTGCATGCCCATACTATTCTTGGTTCACAAGTTCGGTGATGACGCTGCGTATTTCGTTGGTCGCATTATCAAATTGTGCACGTAAAATGAATCGCATAGAGCGTACACGCATGTTTGTCGGCAAGCTTGTGGCGCGGCGCAACCGCGAAAAGGCATTGATGTGCATTAGGGACTGTTCACAAATACTTTCGTGGGGGGCTGATGCAAAAGGGGTGCCCTGAAAATTTTGATCCTCCTAGGGGAGGGGCAAAAATAATGACCACAAATTTTACTGGAAAAATAGAGTTTTTATGCTTCTCTAGGGGGTTTACCCATAATTTTCATGTCAAAAAGGGGGGGCCTGAAATTTATGAGGTCTGCAAAGGGGGGGGGGGGATTTTGCGATGAAATTTTTTTTGCATCAGGCCCCCCTAACAAGTGTTTTTGAACGATCTCTTTTCAAGCGAACCAACAAGTAATTTTTATACCAACATAGGGGGGTTACAATTTTAACCTCGGGTAGGGGCAGGCATAGCATGGCAAGGGGGAGGTGGGTCATAAAAATTTTCACCTCAAGATAGCAGGGTTGTAATTTTGTTTTTAATCCTGTGATGG
>NC_092633.1:33353440-33418415 GCF_039555335.1 Amphiura filiformis | reverse complement strand
TTTCATTAAAAAATATTGCCAAAAACTCACTGTTTTGTGATTTTCTTCAAAATTGTTGTTTTTACCCAAAATCTGTATTTATATTAAGATTTATTGATGTCTTGCCTTCATAACAATGTATACTTTTATATGTTTTGCGCGAATAATTACAAAGTTATTGCACTTTTACTACATGCATGTCTGAGAGTACACAGCCACCTTAAGTACAAGGAACTTCACAAACTGATAGGCCTACTATGGCGAGCGGTCCGAATTTTGAGCCATACAAGTTTACGTGGTGAACTAGGGGGGACTGAGGATGTTGGCAAGCCAAAAAGGGCCACCGTGCATGCTGGCATGGTGTTGAATGAGGGGGCATTCTTAGCAGTAGGTGGCAGAAGCATGCAATTTATGGAGGGTCAGGAGACGAGCATATTTTGAGCAAAAAAACAAACAAACAAAAACCCGCTTGTAGAATGTAAATTTTACTTTGACCACTTTAAACAGGACACATACCGGTAGGCCTAACATTAGTTCGCAAGGCAAACTTATAAAAAACGGGCAAAACAGACGTGTCATTTATCGGTATGACATTTTCGTTATTGACGCTGCCCTATGCTGTTCGCACCCTTTCAATTTCGGACCTGTGCACTTTCGCCCCCTTTCAATTTCGCACCCGTGCACTTTCGCCCCTTTTAAACCCGCGGGTAATGTGCTGCTGTTGATTGATGATGCACGATCGATCGCTTCAACTCCCGGCGGTACAGTGGGGTGTTGTATGTGTATAGTATTGGTTGACTTTTGAGTGTTGATTGTCTGCATCAAGCAAGCACGATGAGATGGCTGCTTTGCGGCCATATTTGCCATTATATTTTCAGTTTTACACAAATTTTAGCCCCCCGGTAGTTTACCGTCCTGGGGCCACCCCTGCCTAAGCAGGTTTTTGTTAAAGTGATACATGCAGGTTTTTGATCAAATCAGGGATAAATTATACCCCCATAGGCCCTATTGCATGGTGTTGTGATTTTTTTTAAAAATAATTTTCTAATATTTAATCTAATATTTAATCTTATCTAATATAAATCTAGGCAACACACTACGGTGAAATAGTGGGCTCCAGATCACTAGAAATGACCCCTAGGCCTAAAAGCACCAACTATAGCATCTTGAATTTAAAAGCCCTTTTTTCTAGAAAACAGGCATTTTGGCCCCTAGGCCCTAAGCACAATTCGAATTCATTCTCTGACAAGGTATACATTTATTCACATTTTTCTGGTGTACACTATGACTTGAGTGCTGGGGGAAAGAGATTTTTGGCACACATTTTATGTGCATATCTTTTTAATAAAACACCAAAAACTGTACGGAAACATTCAAATATGCACATTTTCCTGCATTAGGCCGTATGAAATTAATTTTTTTGTTTCTCATCCGGAGAAATTTTATAAATTGGTGAGTAACAATGCAATAAAAAACTATGAAATTTGACCGTAAGCAGCTCAGGCGTAGTCTCTCACAGAGTATTTAATACACCATTGGTTCCAAATTAGGGGCTGTGCAATAATTATAAGCCCTGGTGGGAGGTAAATTGGGGAGCAAGGGGGGACAAGCAATTTTTGGCAAGCTGAGGGTGGGGCAAGCGATTTTTGGCACATATGCATTCATGGGGCGCCTTTTAAATAAAATTCTCTAAAAAGGCTATGGAAACGATTGAATATGCAAATTTTCCTGCTCGCTGTGCTCAGCTCGCAACATATATCTAGACCATTTACGGTTTGCAAATTGGGATACCAAAAATTTGACATGTGCAAAGGGGAGGCAAAGAGTTGAAATTCACTCTTTTAGAGTGGTTTTCACTCTTTTTGAGTGGTTGTGAAGTTAAAAAACACATTTTCTCATTTTTGAGTGGTTTTATAAGTGAATCACTCTTTTGGGAGTGAGTTTTCACTCTTTTACATTTAGAGAGTAGGCCTACTGACCATGCCATATTAATACGTTTTTTATTTTGGTCATCTCATGGTATATCAATGACCCCTTTTTCGTGGCATTTTTGCACAATTTCATATTTTGCAGACACTTTTGCCTCATTTACTGATTTCCTGGAAAATTGGTATAGTGATGGTGGGTCTATATAGGTGTATGTCTTACCTGTGAGAAAATCCCCCACATACACACACACACACTTTATGCAAATATACATGTTAGCTCCACATATTTAACTGGCTTAGCACAAATATTTCTGAGCGCATCACACACACACATTTGTCCATTTTTTGCTTGAAAGTTTTAAATTTACTACATACTAATTCACATGCAGTATGTTCCAACTAACTATAAATATACACTCTTAGGAAACCTAAAATGGTCACTTGAGCTGTCCTGTATGTGGAACCTTAAATGGTTCTACAAATAAGAGAAAGAACCATTCTTTAATTGCATGCAACTTTTATTTTTCATAAAATTATAAAATCAAACTGATGCCAGCAAATATTATATTCAACAGATGGTCTGTGCAATATCACCAACCTCCCCCAACTTTATGCAAATATACATATTTATCTGACCATATCAGTGGGTAGATTTCTTTTTGACATTGGGGGATGGGGTTGAAAAATTTTCTTGAAGTATAGTGAATCAAGCAGCTTTTGGCGATCGACAGAATAAGTTAATGGTACAAATGCGCGAGAAGCGTGTGAAAAATGTTGCCATATTGAAGTTAAATTGATGAAATATGGTGCAAAAGTAGAAAAAATTTGCACTTTTAGGGCTAAAATGCCCAAATATGAGGTTAATTTGGTCGGAAACCCACATACAGGCATCAACATTGGGGGATAATTGTATGGACCATCCCCCTGGCAAAATATTGGGAGGAATTTATCCCCCCTTCCCCCCAGAATCTACGCCTTGGGACCATATTTGACTAGTTTAGCACAAACATTTCTGAGCGACGCACACTGAAAAGAAATAACACTGAAGTACAACAAGATAAGATAAAGCATAAACAAATTGTTTTATTTAGAGGCACATAAAAAATGGCATGTTTTGTGGAATGACCATTACATCAGAAATACTCAAAGCCATGAAATGAAAGCAGTACAAATTTGAAAATGTGACTTTTAATTCAACTCTGAAATCATTAGTAACAAATTTAAATATCATCAATTAATGTAAACTTACAGATCACTCTGTATGGGATGGTTTCTCGAAGCATGGCTAGTGGTCAGGCTTTCTAAGCCATCAGGCTCAAGCCCAATACCAGTGCTTATAATTTCACATTGTACATTCACTTAAAGAGATAAATCAATAAAAATGGATACACTTGTTAGGGCTAGCATTCTGGCTATAGGAAGCCTGACAACTAGCCAAGTTTTGAGAAACCGGCCCTATGAGTCCAAGTTTAGTCGATCTACCTCCAGTCAGTGGCACTAGCTTTGAAGTTCAGCGTGTTCTACATTAGCTTGGCATGTACATACTTAAACGTGTGTGGTCAAAGTGGCGCATATGTACACGCAAGAAACGCAGCACACGCTGAACTTCAAAGCAAATGCTGCTGACTGGAGGTAGATATAATAGACATCAGTTTCATAAACCCTTTGCCGTTATGCAGAGGTAAAATTTGTTGTACAGTGCGAGTATCAAACTTAATTCTTGCAATACTTATATCTGAGATAAATTTGATTCTCATCCAATCTTTGCTGTGTAAACCCATGATAACCAGAATCAAGTTTGATTCACACAAGTTTTGTTTGTGAGAATCTTTACGAGAATCAATTCGCTGATTCTTGCCAAAATTCTACCCTGCTTATGTGGCCTCACACTCCGATTCTGAGAAAACAAGCTCTGTGGAATATGTAAAAACAACATTGCACTTGTTTCAGAGCTTTTCAGATCATGAGGGAATGAACAGATACTAGTATGTGCAGGAATATTATTGGACCTCCATGAAATAATAATCATCAATAATGTGTGTTCCATGAATTCATTGGAAATTCAAAGTTTGGTAACCTACCAAGGGTGAAATCCTCTCTTAAAATTCAGGAAATTTTACATGAAATTGTAAAAAAAGAAAAGAAAAATAAATACAAAAACCATTGAGGCCTTTCAGTTTTGTATTATGTGTCTCAGTCAAAATCCAGAGTTGTGGCATACCACCTCAGGGTAGTACAACTTTCCCCCGCCTCCCTGGCCTGAGATACTGCACAAAAATTGAACAAAAACTGCAGTATTAATTGTTCTTTAGGCCTGTTTTGGACCAAGTAACCTTGATCACAAACTATATTATATGACCAACAAACAGTGATGGTGCCACAGGGGCAAGGGGAGCATTAGCCCTCCCCCAGTCAAGGCAAAAAATAACAGAAAATTCACCATCTGTGACCAAAATCACCCTATTTTGGGCCAAAAATCACCCAATTTTGGGATTTTTTCCCCAATTTCACTTTACCCCCCAAAACAAATTCCTGGCACCACTAGCCCTACTGCCAACAAACTAGTATTGTTTTGAAGATGTATGATTAAAATTGTCACATTTATGCACTATGCCCTTTTATTTCTCTCCAGGATCTGTGCTCCATCCAGGTATAGGAATTTGAGAGCTGGGCATTGTGTCAACAACAGATCCTGGAGACACAGATCCTAGAGAAAACACAGATCCCGGAGCTTCTCCAGGATCTGTGGGTAATTGCTTTGTCACCTTTAAAATTATCTGACCACATCACCATACTAGATTCAATCCCCAGCAAAAGGACAAATACTTAATCTAAAATCATACATGTAGGTGGCCGAAGCAATGTTTGCGCCCCGGGTTTGCGCTGTATTTTTTGTGGGACATGAGAGCACATCAGACACACCAAATTGCATTCTGACTACGAGGAATGTCCCGATGACATCAAATAATTTGTTTTTAAATTTGCGATATGGCAAATTACTAATAATTGATATTTTTGAAATTTAACAGCCTCAAAGTAAACTTTATAAATGTAATGATATGTACTTAAAGTGTATGTAGCTGGGATGAAAAGCTGATGATCAATTTGAAAATCTTGACCTTTCGTATTGAAGATAAACATTTTTTTTCCCAAAAGACCAAACATTTTTTTAGGTCTTTTGGGAAAAAATTGTACTTGGTCAAACATTCATAACTGAATGAAATGTGCAGATTCTTAACTAAAATCTATAATGTGTGATTATGATAATACAAAAATCTTAATTTCAGCTTAAAGAATATATAGTTCTGATATTTACAAATACACCATACACATCATGATGTTGATATATATAAAATCTGTATAAAAGTTTTAATTTGCGATAAACTCATAAAATACTGAAAGGTTTGTCCATAATGACTTATCAGAAAACTCATATTAAAAGAAATTCATTTTAAATTAACTTGTTTGCCTGATTTAGCAGTCAATCTCTAGTTTTAGAGTTGAAGGTGTATAATCTTTCAACGTTCCTTTCGCACAAGAGAAAAAGTTCATGCCGAAGTTGGTAACTTATTTTGTAAAGATTTTGAATGATATCTTTACAAAGATATGACAATTATGATTAATTGATGAGAGCTGCCATGATTTTCCTAACAAGTGACATTATTTTATAATATGTAACTGTCCAGGCTGTAATATCTGTGATTTCACTTTCTGAAATATTGGACAGACAACTTCTCCTCAAATTCAAACCTTACGATATACAAGACCCTGTTGCTTGTTTAAAGGGGCATTTCGTGATCCACAGCCTCATCCCCCACTTTTCTCAAAAAAAGTTGAGATTTTTATATCACTGGAATACTCTGGCTACATAATGTTTATGTACAAAATATTTCTTGCAGATTAATTACGTTTAGCAAAGATATCAAGGAATTTGAATTTCGTTCTGGTGCACCAGAACGAAATTACAACGTATTGTCTATGGAGCAGTGTAATACACATAATCATGCATAACTCGCAAACGCAAAAATCGGAATCAACTGAAATCTTGGGAATATGCTTTTTTTGTGGATATGTACTGAAAAATGTCATAAAAAGAGGATGCTATGATCACGAAATACTCCTTTAAGAGAGTTGAGAAAGCCTACAATTTTCTATTGTTTTTTGTTAAGTTTAATGTACTAATTGCAGACTGGAAGTTAGAAGCAGTGGTGTACCAAGGCTATACCGAACCGGCAGGGGGGAGTCTTCATCCCTGCACTGACACATTACTAAAATGGATCAAAATTAGGATAATTATGGCCTATACCATTTGCAATCTTGTCCCAGTATTTACTATAGTCTCCTCAGCACCCAATTTTAGTCTAGTTTTTATGTTTTTAAGTATTTACCAACCCCAGTCAGTACAGCTTTAATTAGAAGTACATCATTTAGTGCAAACATTTAGACTAAATGTTTGCACTAAGACAATGTAGATTATATTCTTAAATAAAAATTGTGGATCAGAAACTTCACCCTTTTTTCCGGGCCTTTTTTGCTTCAATTTATCAGTTTTCAACAATTCTTGTGTCATTCACTTATGAATACTAGTATGTTTGAAAACAAATTTAATATATGTGGTACAAATGTTTGTGACCTTTAGAAAATATGAACAGCTTGGTCTATGGCACTTTTTCCACTACGGTCTACATTTGATACTTCCACTGAAGATTTTGTTAAAACATCCACATGCTGGTGAACATTATCCTTCTCCGAAAGGTCAACCAGCATATCATATGCAGGATCAAGCAAAAAGTTGGATAAAAATTGGAATTTACATGCAAGATCACATACAGCTCTCTGATGACTGAACAACCTATTGCACAAACAGACACACACAATGTTTGATCACATCGGATATGATCTCACTCTAGTGACAATTTCTTGGAAACATAAATGTAGGTCTATATTGTTGCAAGGTATAACCAGGGGGATATTTGGGGGGTAAAATCAGTCCAGAAACATCCAAAAGGTCCACTTTTGAGCCCCCCCCCCCCCTTCCTCCCCAACAGTGGCGTAGCATCATAGGGGTACGGGGGCACGTGCCCCCCTTAATCGATCTGAAATTTTTAAAAATCCCATAGGAAAATTGCCAAAATGCCCCCCTATCATGGTCGGTGCCCCCCCACGTGATGACCCATGCTACGCCACTGCTCCCCCCTGGTCAAATCAGCCCATCTGGGCTCTGTTTTTCCTGCAACCAGGACCAATTTATCAATTTCCAGGCTCCTCCAGTAACATAGTCTGGATTTTTCCCAGCTGGGGGAAGGGGCAAATATGACTTTCAAGGGGAAAATGGGGTGAAAATTGACTAAGCTGGTTATGCACCTGACAAGCTGTGTATAGGCCTATACATAGTATTAAATAGTAAAGATTCACTACCCGCATCACATAATTCGATTGTATGAAAATCTTGGAATGTAATTAAATATATTAAGAATTTGTCTTAGCTATTACTAAAGTACTAGTCTGGTACATAGACCATATTAAAAGGCAAGAATCAGTTGATAAAAAAATTCAAAAAGACACACAAAAAACAAAAACAAGTCAAATTGATTACTCTCAAGTCACTATTAATTTGTGTGATGTTTTATAAAATGGAACAAGTCTGCCAGAATTCCATCTACAAGCATATACCTCTATCTATAAAATGAGTGGTTTTTTTTTTGACTGAAGAGACAAACAGCAAAAAACAATTACAATAGATACGCCGGTATCATAAATATAGTTGTTCAATCTCCAAATAATGCTTTTGTGGAGGGTGTCTGCTGTTTGTCTCTTTCGTCAAAAACACTCATTCACAGGCATAATTATATGCTTTAAGGTGGAATTCCTAAGGTATTTGTGGACAAACTTGAATTCTGAACTGAACCAGTTTGGCCAAACAGATATCAAACTGATAATACAGTTTGCTTCATATGGTATATCAAATTGATTGATTTTACAGAAAAGTGCAATCATTAAGTGAAACCCAAGAGGCAATACTAAGGGTGCCTGCATTTTTGGCACTTTGAGGGGAGCAATTTGGCACCATTTGTTGTAGGGGCACGTTTTTAATACCCCTAAAAAGTGAAAAGACTCAAATACTTCCTGCTCCTAACACTCACATGCACAAAGAGAAGGGGTAGGAGACTTTTGGCACATTGAAAGTGGGGGGAGGGGGTGGATTGTTCAGAAAGGGGAGTAAGTGATGTTGAATATTCAGTCTGCCTCCCTGGGTACAGATAATTATTGCACATCCCCTAATGGAAAAATACACTTGCAAATCACACATGAAGTATAATGCATTCATAACATTGTTGAGATTGGACTGAGAATTATCTTTCTTGTAGCCCACAGCCAATATCAGCGTCTCAGTAACACCCCAGATAGGGCAACACCATTTCAAACTGCAACCATAGACAGTAGCCCTAGCTATGCTCCACCGTGATGCTGAATCTCATCGTCTAGATGCTTTTAGTATTCTGTTTTCTTCATCTGATTTAAAAGAGCTCCAGGTCACCAAGGTGATCAACTGAAATAAGAAGAAACAAAATATTCAAAATGGTTACACATCAGGTTTATATAAATTGCAATTTTCAAACAAACTTTCAAAAGTAACAATAAACGATGATGTCAGAGGCATGAAGAGAGGACAAAAATTGAAAATTAAAGAAATGAATAAAATAAAATAAGTAAATTTAAATAAATTAATAAACAAATAAATAAATAAATTGAAATAAATAGATAAATAAGCAAATAAATAAGCAAATAAATAAATAAATAAGCAAATAAATAAATAAATAAGCAAATAAATAACTAAATAAATAAATAACTAAATAACTAAATAAATAACTAAATAAATAAATAAATAAAAAATAAATAAATAAATAAATAAAAAAAAATATATAAAAAATAAAAATAAATAAATAAATAAATAAATAAATAAATAAATAAATAAATAAATAAATAAATAAATAAAGCCATTAATATTCTAGATTTCGGTTTTATTATCAGATACACATACCTTAATTTCCACTTAAATATCCTGGGGTGAGAATTTTCAAACCTGGGTGAAAAATAAAGTAAGAAATAAATTTTTCAGGAGTCCTTGAAAACACGGGCAGCACCCGGAATTTTTTCTACGGAGGAAATGGAGGGGGGGGCTAAGGAATATCTGTTGCAATTAAAAATGTTGGCTAAAATTTGGCATTTTTTGGCCAAAAAGAGTCACACTGAAGGTGTAACCTGGAGGAAAGATCAAGTTTTGTTTTTGGAGGGTGGGGGGGGGGGGAGCAAATAAACTGCTACTGAACTGTTTTCTTCATATTCTTTGAGTAAAATAGAACACCCCTTGAATAAACTGCATGTGTAGCATTTCTACATCATGGGTTTAGTGTAGGGCTGCCTTCATATAAATGCAGTTCTTTTGTTGATGTTCTCCTTTCTTCTTGTCTGAAAAGTTTCGGTTTTCATTTAAGGACATCAAAGTTGAAACCTATTTAGCTGGCAAACTGACTGTGTATTCTTTAAAGTGGATTAAAATCACCCTAAAATTATTTGTTTTCAACCTAATATATCTAATTTGACATTAGGCCAAACATAGTTGTCATAGTTTTGCTCTGATTTGTTTAGATTACATTTACAATTAATATAATTAAGAACATCATTATCATACCAAAATCTGTGCCGTTTGATCCATCGTGGCTGCAGTCATATCCCTTTTGTACCTCAACTTTGATGCTACTTGCGTTCCACCCCCTAAACAATAAAAACAAAGTACAAAGTTCAGATTACAATTTAGGATGATTGTGATGCAATCAAGCAGAAAGGTTCCTTGTCAAGCAAAACTATTGAATCAATTGGCTTTGAGATAATGATCATTTTCATGGCACTGAACACATTTAATAAAAAACTAAATTACAAAAGAAATGGTGCATTTGGCTCCTGGGATTTGGCTGCATCTCAATTTTGTTAATAAATGTCTTATTTTGCTTGACAATGGTGGTCTCACACAGGCCAACAAATTACTTATTTTGCTTGATCTTGGTGGCCTCATACAGGCCAATAAATGCCCCATTTTGATATAAAATTGGATCAGTTGAGCCCATATTTATTGGTCGAGCTATGAGTTTCAAAATATTGGACGAGACGTAGTCGAGTCCAATATTTTACAACTCAAAGTGAGACCAATAAATATTGGGCGTAAAGCATCCAATTTTATCATTATTATGTGTTGGATCCAATATTTCCACGCACTTGGATCCATCAAAACATAATAATGCTTGATCTTGGTGGCCTCACACAGGCCAACAAATGACCCATTTTGCTTGATCTTGATGGCCTCATACAGGCCAACAAATTACTTATTTTGCTTGATCTTGGTGGCCTCATACAGGCCAACATATGTCCCATTTTGCTTGATCTTGGTGGCCTCACACAGGCCAACAAATGTCCCATTTTGCTTGATCTTGATGGCCTCATACAGGTCAACAAATTACTTATTTTGCTTGATCTTGGTGGCCTCATACAGGCCAACAAATGACCCATTTTGCTTGATCTTGGTGGCCTCACACAGGCCAACAAATGTCCCATTTTGCTTGATCTTGATGGCCTCATACAGGTCAACAAATTACTTATTTTGCTTGATCTTGGTGGCCTCACACAGGCCAACAAATGACCCATTTTGCTTGATCTTTGTGGCCTCACACAGACCAAGTTACCAATGTTGCTTGATCTTAGTGGCCTCACACAAGCCAACAAATAATTCTAAGTTCATCTTTGTGGCCTCACACAGGCCAGCAAATAACTCATTCTGCTTGATCTTGTGGCCTCACACAGGCAAGCAAATAGCTAATGTTGCTTGATCACGGTGTCCTCACACAGGCCAAAAGGTTTGGATTTTTTTCTATATATTTTTGTTTGTTTGGTTGTTATTAGTTTTGTACTACCTTTTAAGGCATTTTATTCTGTGTGGTACAGAAATGCCCATTGGTTTTACTTACAAAACTACCACAAACATGTAAAATACACACCTTTGAGTTACCTTATTTGACCTAATTAGTACCCCTTATGGATTTTAAGCATCACTTTTCAGTACACTTTTAGCATCTTATTATTTGGTTTAAAATGTATGTTAAATCCAGTGGCATAGCCAGGGGGAGCTGGGGGGAGGCAAATTTCCCCCACAGAAATTTATCAGGGATAAAATCAGGACAGTAAAGAGTAGTGTCATTAAATGACTAAATATGGGACAAAAATGACAAATGGGGACCAAAATTTTACCCCCCCCCCCACACACACACTAAAATCCTGGGTATGCCACTGGTTAAGTCACAGGAAAATCACAGCCATATTGACTCTGTATAACCCTTTCAAATAATATCAAGCAAAATCAGTCGGATGTTGGAAATATTTTTTAGAGATATAGCCAAACAAAGGAAGTATTTCCTTTTGTTTCCTGTTGTTTTGAAAACTCTTTAACTGATCATATCTTTTGAACTGGTTGACCAAATGCAATGGGGTTTTCTGCAAAATGTAGCTTTGCAAATGTTTTATACAATCATGTAAAACACTGAAATTTTAATATGCCCGACTTCAGACTGATTTTGCTTGATCACACCACATATGTGACATGATCAAGGGGAATGAGCCACATGGTGGCCCTGGTCGAAAATGAGTTTTACACATGTTTCTAAAGAGGACATTTAGAGCTTTCAGAAACTGAAAACCCCATGTTGATACGACTTTTCTTTGTGAAATTACGTCGATTTATCAATCGCTGAAAACAATATAAAACAAAAGAAATTGAACACTTTCTTTGCCAATATCTCAAAATCAATATTAGCGACATCCGACTCATTTCCCTTGATCGTGTCACATATTAGGTACTGAATTAGGTCAAATATGGTACACAGTTACAATAATTGGGGTGATTAGTTGGTTGGTTAATATAAACACAGCAACGAACATCATAATTATTTTCTTTCATTGAAAATCTATGTATTCCAACATGCAAATATATAATATTATACATGCTTCGAATACATCAATAGCACATAAATCCACATCAGCATGCAGAGATAACAACAAAGTTATGAAATGAGCTTGTGTTAATATCTATAGATGTGTCATCACTTCAAACATATAAATGCATGACCAGCATGGCAATGTAAAATATTCACAAGAAATTATGGTATGAATGGGCCATAAGAGAAGCGAAGAGGAATTTGCTCACCACCACCCCTAGCTACCCCTCACAGCTCATCACTCTTTCGTCCCACCTTACTTAAAAGTCAATCAATAAAAGATTTATTTCAAATCAATTATTACCAATTTGCATATTATGCCCTTTCTTTAATATTGTGACTATTTTCTTCATATACTAGTACTTGAAATGACCCAAGAGCGTAGAAATATGCCAAAGGTATTTTAGCAAGACATTAATCATTATTCATCATCTTTATTCATGGTATTTCCCATCTCCTCCTCATTGTCTTGCTGGTCTGACATAAGTTCCTGTAACTTGATGCTCCCATCCTCCTAGCCTATTATCTGAATAATTGAAGATTCCTTTTCCAAAACTTGCGCAGTCCACTGCCAGTATGTTACTCACTTACTAATTTTTGATCACAATCAAGCACAGTGATGTAGCCAGGGGGCAATTGTCCCCCACAGAAAATTTTCAGGGTTAAAATGGGGATAGCAAAAAGTAAAGTGGCCTTTAAAATGACTAAAAATGGGACAAAAAAATGACAAATAGGAACAAAAATTTTGCTCCGGCCTCTCACACTAAAATCCTGGCTACGCTACTGATCAAGCAACAAATATTTTCATTACAGACGAGCTACAAGTGATTATTTTTATTTTAAAGTGGTAAATACTATTTTTATTATGATATAAGCCTATATACAAAAACATGCAATCTGGATCAGGAGAGGGTAACATAAATTATCTGAGGTCTGAAAATTTAAGCTATACAGATTGGTGTGCATTGTTTTCATGCAATATTGTCTTCAGGCAATATTGTCTTCAGGCAATATTGTCTTCAGGCAATATTGTCTTCAGGCAATATTGCCTTCATGCAAATATATTGTTTTCATGCAATATGGTATTATTTTGTCAAATTTAAAGCACATGCTTCCTGCATTCAAGGAACAACACTGCCTGATCCACTTTCCTTTTTGAGTTATCTGCATTTTATTCAAATTCACTGTAAGTAGATTTGTTTTGTCCTTTTCGACCACCCTAAATTCTGAAAAAATAGGGTCACATTATTTTTCATATTTGAATTTTCATATTTGGTATAAAATACAAAAAAAATATTATGAAAATGTTTTGCCTGTTTGTAATTCATACTGCACAACTCTGAAATAACAAAACAAGCTAAGAAACTCTACAAATCATTGCTCATGGTATTTTGTGGTGTACTTGGATTTCTTGATATTGTATGTGGCCAAAAAAAAAAGTAAACTGGCCGACCAACCCTGACTTTGGAACTCTAAGGGTGATCCAAATTTTTTAAAGGTCTTATCTACATAACCTGTAACACAAAAATCTCATTTCAAAGTTTATGAAACACTGCATAATCAAAACAAACTTCATGAAAAAATGAAAATATCAATGTCTCCTTTTTAAAACTTTGAACACCTTGAATGGAGAATCTCAAAAATATCTGTATTTCACTTTTGACATTGCTACAGTGAATTTTGTTACCCCAAAAGAAAATTATAAACAACTTTCAATGAACCAGACAGTATTACCTTGATCAGGCCCATAACTAAGGGGTACAGGGGGTACAATGCCCCATCTGCACACGTACGAAAGGTCTGATTTCCTGTGTGAGTTCCGTTCTGGCAGAGTTGAAATGTTAAAATTTCCAAAATGTTTAAAGTGGCATTATTAAGAAACGGTCAACACTTTTTGTCAATCCCATTTTTGTCAGCGTTATGTCTCCTTTTTACCCCAAGAGGTTCTTGTTTTGGTGCAAATGGGGTGTACAGCTGAAAGGATGACTATTGACCACAAAATTACACAAAATTTTATAAAAATAATACCAATGAAATTGTCTACATTTGAAAATGATTTTTGGTTAAAAATAGTTTTGCAAAAAAAAAAAAATTGAAATTTTTGTCAAATTTTGCTAAATGAGCACATTTAAGATTTTTGGATACATTGGTGAAATTGTTTTCTCTAAAACAGTTTTCTACCTTTTTGCAACCCATATCTTTATCTGTGAGTGGACTGCAAATGTAACTCATCTACTCGTACTGTACATCCCCATGCACCTTTCCACTGATAACCCCTCTGGCTTTTTACATACAAGCTAACATTGTTACAGTCCTCATTCGTTTTTGAAAACCTGCACCCTCCTGTTAGTCGTGGGCCTGATCTTGATTAGTATGTTAGTCTAACGATCACTTCAAACTCACAATTGCACCAAGAGGTCATACAGCTCACCGGTATTGATTTCGTTACTCGTTGTCTTGTTGTACTCCAATCGGGATATCTTAGCAATGTTTTCAAGCAGCATTTTATTCTGAGGATCATATCTCAAGGCGATGGTATAGTGTTGCTTCGCTAGCCGGTAATTACCCTACAGATAAGGAAATACACGCATTGGGTAATTAGACTGAATGGCATAGAAGGTTATGTCCAGGAGGGGTCACTGGCCATTGACGACACAGAGATATCATCTGTATCTATGCAGTCACAGGTAAAAGACACCCTGAAGTAATTGTCTGAATGTATTCCTAAACAGGTGTATGCACACAACCCAGCTTGGAATAACCAGCTTGGTCAATCCAAGGGGCAAATGCTGGGTAACTGTGCTATTCCACTTGAAATCCATACACCCCTGGAAGGGTATAAGACATGACCTTAATCTTCCACACAGGGAGTGTAAATTTCAAATGGGATTACCTGATTGGAAGACTCAATTTGAAATCTACACCTCTGTCATGTCTGTATGGGAGATTAAGGTCATGTCTTCCATAGGGGGGTGTATTGATTTCTGGAATAGCCTATTCCGAGGGGGCAATAGTCCAGTAATTGAGATATTTGTCCCAGTTGGAGGTGAAACAGGGTCGCAAAGGGTTTGATTTAACATAAAATATTATTATTTCCATACCATTGTACCCAAACTATTTTCTGGGGGAGCACTGTGAACCCCTGTACCCCCGCCCCCCACCACAGTACCCTGTTGGCTATGATGCTGTTATGCGCCTAAACAACTATGTACCATTTGCTGCTTCTCACAAGCACACTTAGGCCATAAATCCGGGGGATTGGATTCAGGCTTATTGTCCCCCACCCACCCCCCCACATATCAAGCTGGATTGGCACTAATGCTTTGGGCTTCAAATTTAAAGTAAAATCAGTATTTTAAAAAACCCACAAAAAACACAATTGTGTGTTGATCAACCCCTCTTCTTTTATAAGTAGCTTCAAAAAAGTTAAGATTATTTAATTTGCAGATGTTTAAAATGCTTCTGCAATTCTGAAAAATGGTCTTGGTATTAGAATTCTGGGTTAGAATTTTGGAGTGTATTATTTTTCTTAAAAGGACTAGTTACAGATTTTTTGATACACATTTTAAAAGCCACATGCTGGCACTAATTATGGTAAACCAGAAAAATAAATGGCACATGATTTTGAAATTATATAAATGAATATGACACCCTAAGACTGGCTCCTAAGTACTGACCCTATTTCGTGCACACACTACCTGATGAATGAACAAATCGACTGCACAGTGCCAGAAGTAGGTAAGTGCAATAACTGCCATGTGTAACTGTCATGTGTAGATACAATAAACTGTGTGTAAATTTCCAAATGTTCACAGGGCAGCTATTGCACTTACCCACTTCTGGCACCGAGCAGTTGAAATTACCTCTTTGTCACATGAATCATTGAATATGGATGATGCCCCTATGCTCCTTGACCAGTATGCCCCAAGGAGCATGACCAGTGCTCCCCAGCCCAGGGGACCTTAATTCAGGATTCATATCATGTAGCCTACATGAAAACTAAGATGAAAAGGACCTGGGGTCCCTTCTCAAGTATTTTCCTGATCTACTTCCCCAACCAGCCTCGGATTATATGAATATGATAATTTTGACATATTTTTGTCTCTATATAAGATTTATTTATTGAACGTCAATAATTTGGCCAAATGAGTCATGATGGATGAATCAATATACATTTCATGACATTTTTATCAACAACTTAAGTCTGATGAAAAAAATATATTCATCAATAAATTGGACACATCATGTTGAAAACAATAATGTTTAGAAGTTTAGGAAATCAAGAAACTAATTACCACAATGAGAGTTGTGAAGCTTTTTTTTACTTTTTTTTCACTTAGATTTTTGTATTGCCAGCTTTGAAACATGTTTCCTGGTTATAAATTAGTGATAAAATTGCGAAAATTATTACTTTTAAAAATTCCAGTTTTATTCTTCGTTCTGTCATGGTAAATAGACCAAATAGAGATCTACAAAATTACTGTGGCAACTGATTTCTCAATAATCCTAATTTGCCATGATCCCCATCTTATATTAATGCTCTGCATGCTAGCCATATAGGATTCAACATATTTGAGATATTTTCTCAAAGTATCAAGAGCTATCTCAAGAACCACTGAACCAATACTATGCTTGTTTGTACTCATTTTGATGCATTTTTCATGCTGATTCCAAATATGGTCATGAAAATTTAAAATTTTAAAATTTTTGAATTAAACAAAAATTGAAACTTGTCGTATGCTGTCAACACCCACAAGGAGAGAGAGTTAATGATATTTTAACATACCATAAACAACATAGTTGTAATGTGTGACATTCATCACTATGCATTATCAGCAATTTTATGAAATTTGTCCATTTTTTTGAGTGCCAAATGACTCCATTCACTATGCAATACCCCTGTACAACGCCACTGATGATGAAACACATCAATCATTAGTAACACAATTTCAGTGGTAATCGGATCCTTGCTTTTAACTTTGTTGTCTTGTTTATTGATTCCATCTAGACTGGCTAGTTCATAATACCATAAAAACCATTTATTTGTTCAACCACACACAAGATTCTATACATATACACATTTTGCCCATGGAGACTTTATACAAGTAATTTTCTCATTGTATTGCACAAAGACGTAGTACAAATTTGTCCTCTGCCTTTCAGCTAGATCTTGTAACCCCTATTACGATGTCCATGCCCGCGACCCTTGAGACCTCTCAGTAAAAAGAAGGACCCACGTTCTTCTAGCATATAAATGGAAATTCTATACTAATAAAGAATACAGCTAAGACCAGAAGAGTATTTTGCTAGCAATGCTGGTCTTCTGCTTCTTACACTTCAACCACAAGAGCCAAGATGGTCTAACGTTAGAGGCATAGGTCAATGACCTTCACAGCACAACAAGTGACGTACCTTGAGATGTAAAGTATAGTGGTGATAGCAAGGGTACACAAAATTACAAATCTACCAATACCAAAAATTTTGATACTAAATACAAATTAAACAGTTCCAGAAAATTGATAAACCATTTGTTGACATTAAAAATGTTTACTTTTCAGGTATTTTAGTGAGGTATTTTCTAGATTTTACAATGATTTTTAGGCAATTTCACATCAAATGTGACTATTTTTCATCAAAACTTGTTCCCATCCTCATAGAATTCCTTTATTATTGCCATATTATGACATGCACCGCTGGCTCATGATGTACTGACAGACCGGTACCAGGAGTACAGGCCCCCCTCCCCCTTTAGCTTTGCCAATGGTGAAGTGTGAGTTTTTGAACCAAACAATACATATTCAAATGGCATTCTCTGAATGCACAAACACGATTTTGGAAATATCTTCTACAGGGGGAGTATGAATTTCAAATGGAATTAACACATTAAGCAACTCCATTTGAATTTCATCCACCCTCTGAGAAAGATTCGATTCAAACCAAATTTGGTTGAAGTTTGAGTTGCAGGTTGAGTTTCAAATAGAGTTGGTTAATGTGCTAATTCCATTTGGAAGTTATACTCCTTCTTTGGAAGCTATTTCCAAACTCTTCCACAGGGGGGGTGTGAACTTTAAATGGATTTGCCCATTAAGGTTCAAGAACTGCTTGTATTCTGACAGATGTGCAATATTTGAGAGCTTTGTTACCTACAGTAGCAGTGCCAAGACCTTTTTTGGGGGTCAAAGTGAATTTCAGGGGCAGGGTAAAATCAACAAATTTTGCACAAAATTGCTGCAAAAACTGGACATTTTCATAATTTTGGGGTTTTTACTAGGGGGCAACAGGGGGGTAAGAGTTCTGATTGGGAGGCATTTGCCTCCCCCATGTCCCCTGCCAGTCTGCCACTGGTTACATATGGTACATCTCACAGTGGCTTTATACTTTACCTGTAGATGCCACATTCCTGCTAGATTCATATGTGCTGATCCAAAGCTTGGATGAAGTTGAACTGCACGTTGGTAGCTCTAGATCAAAATAATAAACAATATTAATGTTATAAATTTACTTGCATCAAGATGGAATTAATCAAATTCATGGTTACTATATGATAACAATACCCAGTGCAGTGGCGTACCGTGGCCGCCCCAACCCCAGGGGGCTGAAGAAGAAACAATTTTGCCGCCCCTTCCTTAGCAGCCCGAAAAGGTTGACCCAATTTTTTTCACGGTCGTTTGAAAAGGATTTTAGGCGCTGGCGCCCTAAAAGCAACATTTTTCTAAATTTTTATACTTTTTAAATTTTTTTATGCCTTTTTTCTTTGCTAATTGCTTTTGTCAGCCCCTTCGCTTTTTTGCCGCCCTGTTTTTGCCGCCTTCTTCTTCTTCCGCTGCCCTTCACTTTTGCCGCCTCTACTTTGACCCAGGGGGCTGGGCGCCTCAAAGCCCCCCAACACGCTGCATGCAGTGGCGGCGCCAGGAATTTTTTTCAGAAAGGGGGCATGGGGGAAAAAAGTGAATTTCAGGGAGGGCAAAATCAACAAATTTTGAACAAAATTGCTACAAAAAGTGATTATGTTCGTAATTTTAGTTAAAAGTGGAGGGGGGGGGAGCAAGAAAAATATTGGCGTAATATCCCCCTCCCCATATAAGGAGTTCAGATGCAGAACATAATTTTTTATAATCAACATTGCTATTCATTGATTGTAAGAGTTAGAATTCTAAAAAAAAGAGCAGTTTTACTCCGAAACTGGGCTTTACATATGTGCCGGGAGGGGTAACTATGTTTCTGTTTTTGAATACTACAAAGTGCATAAACATAGGGCCTTGACTGTAAAAAAAAATATTGCATATCGCATAGCTCATTTTCTTTATTAAAAAAAAGCATAGCACTTAGCTTAAATGTGTCTCAGACAGACTTTCTTTTTTGGGGGCCTAAAGCAAAAATACATAAGCCTTTTGATTTATCACATTTTCAACTACATGTTACGAATAAAACAAGTTGAATGCATTCATGCTAATTCAAATGTACAAAAAACAAAATATATATGACCCAAAAGGAGGGGAAACATAAAATATGAAACAACAATATTTAAGAAAAAAGGGAAAAGTTGTTTGATTTTTGATGAGGGAATGAAAACAGGAAGTTTCACATCCAAAATATGTTTAATTTAAGTCCTCCATTGTCCACAGTGTAAGTATTGGTTAATTCTTTAATGCTCCGCGTGCTAGCCATAGGCTTCAACATACAAAAAAAATATCAGACCTATCTCAAAAACCACTGAACCAATACTAGGCTTGTTTGTACTCATTTTAATGCATTTTTCATGCTGATTCCAAATATGGTCATGAAAATTACAATTCTGAAATTTTTGAATTAAAAAAATTTGAAACTTGTCTTCTGCAGTCGATGGAGAGAGTTAATCTTACAGTGTATTTCAATGTTTTACCTCTATTGCACTGTCATTCTTCTGTAATTCCCTGTAAATGTTGCCTTTTTCAAATAGCACCTGTCCTTTCATCTCATTGTCTGATTCAGGCACGAATGATAAGGCTTTGTCAATGTATTGTAATGCCTGAAATATTAAAACAAAGAAATAATTAATTACATTTTGTATTGTACTGCCTGTTAACATGCTATCTACTGATGATAGTGCAGGCTACATCCTAGCTAATATGATATTTACTGAATATTACCACCTGCTGACATCCAAGCTAACATGCTATCTACTGAAGATAGCACATGCTGACATCCTAGCTAACATGTTGAAGATAACAGAGACTGATGTCCAAGCTAACATGCTATCTACTGAAGATAGCACAGGCTTACACCTAAGCTAACATGCTATCTACTGAATATAGCACCTGCTGAGATCCTAGCTAACATGTTGAAGATAACACAGACTGATGTCCAAGCTAACATGCTATCTACTGAAGATAGCACAGGCTTACACCCAAGCTAACATGCTATCTACTGAATATAGCACCTGCTGAGATCCTAGCTAACATGTTGAAGATAACACAGACTGATGTCCAAGCTAACATGCTATCTACTGAAGATAGCACAGGCTTACACCCAAGCTATAAACATGTTATCTATACTGATTAGATAGCACAGGTTGACATCCACGCTAACATGCTATCTACTGAATATAGGATAGCACATTTTGGCATGCTAGCCAACATGCTATCTACTGAAGATAGCAAAGGCTACATCCAAGGTAACATGTAATCTACTGAAGATAGCACAGGCCAACATCCAAGCTAACATGCTATCTACTGAAGATACACAGGCCATCATTCACGCTAACAAACTATCTACTGAAGATAGCACAGGTTGGCATCCAAGCTAACATGCTATCTAATCTAGGGCCTACTGAAGATAGCAGAGGCTGATATCCAAGCTAACATGCTATCTACTGAAGCTACTGCAGATATGATAGCATATTTTGACATGCTAGCCAACATGCTATCTACTGAAGATAGCACAGGCTACATCCAAGGTAACATGTAATCTATTGAAGATAGCACAGGTGGACATTCAAGCTAACATGTTATCTACTGAAGATAGCACATGTCAATATTCAAGCTAACATGTTATCTACTGAAGATAGCACATGCCAATATTCAAGCTAACATGTTATCTACTGAAGATAGCACATGCCAATATTCAAGCTAACATGCTATCTACTGAAGATAGCACATGCCATCATCCAAACTATCTACTGAAGATAGCACATGCCATCATCCAAACTATCTACTGAAGATAGCACAGGCCAATATCCAAGCTAACATGTTATCTACTGAATATAGCACAGGTTGATATATATGCTATCTACTGAAGATAGCACATGCTAACGTCCAAACTAACATGCCATCTAACATCTACTGAAAATAACTAGGCTGATATCCCAGCTAAGATGCTATCTACTACAGATAGCACAGACTGACATTCTAGCTACCATGCTCCTGCAGATACTGAAGATTGCACAGACTACATTATAAAGCATCTATTGTACACCCAGTGCTTTTATTGTAAAACAAAAGAATTTTAATCATATCAATTGTCCCTATCATTTCAACATTTTGGGTAAAGGCAGATTGTCATAGACACATGCAGGCAGCAATGAAGATGCAATCTAGACTGGCAGACAATGATTGTCAGAGAGGAAAGAAACAGGACAAATCATGCCAAACTGTCTCAACAAAATGGACCAAATTGCCACACATTCAGGTAACTGAAATTCATATCGCTACTACACTGCAGCTTGCATAGCAGAATATACTTACAGTCTAGGCAAGATATTATGTTAACTTTCAATAAATTCTTGAAACATCTATCATGTATTACTTACCTCACTAAATTTGTTCTGCATAGAGTAGATACTAGCCACTTGTCTGTGAACGGCAACATGGTTTGGGTATAGTTTGATGACACCATCTAAAAGCCAAGTAAGTGCATTTTGTGGTCTATCTAATTGCACCAAAATTTGGGCCTGTAATTAGAAAAGATGAATATGTATGCATAAGACAAAAACAATGTTGGTCTAAATAATAATTATTTTTCCATGAATAAATATTCTGAATGTAATGTTCTAATACTTATACATTTTAATGTGTATGGATTACAAGACTTGTTTGATTCCAAATTTATTTAAAAAATAATGACTCAAAAAAGAGCCTGTAACGCTGTGTTTGTACAATAAATAACACATGTTCCCTAGCTGATTACAGGCCATATCCTGTACATTTTCAAATTGGAGCCTTGTAGAAATCATTTTGAGGTACTGACTTTATTAGAGTATATGGTATATAGTGCTTAGAATAAGCTCTGTAGTATTCTCCATCTGACAAGCTATCAAGTGACAATGGGCCATTCCATTTAAAATCCACACTCCACCTGTGCAAGATTTTGGAAATATCTACCACAGGGGGAATATGAATTTCAAATGGAATGAACACATTTGGTGGCTCCATTTGAATATCATGCACCCTCTGAGAAAGATTCAACCTGAATCTTCCACAGAGGGAGTGAATCATTCAAATTGAGCTAATGTGTTCATTCCATTTGAAATTCTTACACCCCTGTGGAAGATATTTCCAAAATGTTCCACAGGGGTAGTGTGGATTTTAAATGGAATAGCTAATATATCTGCAACCTCTCAGTATCCCATACAATGTGTAACATTTATCAAATCTACTACAACATATGAAATGCATTGAAATAAGATGAGCCATTTGTGGATAATTTGATTTTGAGATTTTATGTTGAATATCTTTTGAAATGCTAGTTCAATTTGCATGGATTTCTTGGCATATAGCAGCATGTTAAAAGGGCAAGAATATATTAATTGACACAAATACAACTGATGTCCTGCGACCATGGTGACACACAGGAGTCATGTAGCTTGATTGCTTCGTATATGTGAAACGGTCAATGCTGACTTTGTAAACATGTTATATGGGTCAAATGATGCGAAGCTTATATGCAGTATATGCAGATGTTTGTTTGCCTGCTCCATCTATGTATTACGTGCCAATGGACAAAGGAAGAGTGTTATAGAAATGCTGCCCTGTATATATTTTATTATAAATAACGTTATTACAAATATGCATGGTTAATTAGGGACATTGAATATTATGAACACAGTACATGAGAAGATTGTACTGAAAACCGATATGCGATATCCATTCAGGGGGTATTTCCAGGATTGCAAATGGTCAAATTACCAGGGGGCTAAGAGGGGGGGGGGGGAAATTGGCTGAAATAGTCTGTTTATGCATAATAACCTTCCTAAAAATAAAAACCTATCAATCGACTGCTCAGTGCCAGAAGTGGGTAAGTGCAATATTTGGTGATTTGCACAAAGTATATTGTTCTCATTTATACATGGCAGCTATACATGGCAGCTATTGCACTTACCCACTTCTGGCACTGAGCAGTCCCATATAAATATTGATAAAAATACCTGCACAAAGCAGCCCATGGCATATACACATTTTGCACCTGTATCTTCCAATACACATGTCAAACATAATAGCGAATCAATCTGCTATGCCATCATTAATTTCCAATTCTACATACAAGGATTATGCTCAATGTCAATACACTATTGATGAGTTCCAGCAATTATTATGTTTGATCAACGGTAATATAATTTGCGTCAAGTTCATCTAAAATTAGACTCTCGGTGTGAATGTGATACACTTTTGTAAATAGTTTCAAGACACTTCATTGCACCGAATGCGTTAGTGCAAAAGGAATATAACTACACAAGGTATTTATAGGTCATATTCCCCAAACATGCGTAAATGGGATATTCCATTCAAAGTATATATTCCCCCGATGGAAGATTTGGGAAATATCTTCTACAGAGGGAGTATGAATTTCAAATGGAATAAGCATATTAACCAACTATTTTTGAAACACACCCTCCCTCTGTGGCAGATTCAGGTCAAATCTTTCTCAGAGGGTGTATGAAATTCAAATGGAGCTGACTTATGTGTTCATTCCGTTTGAAATTCATACTTCCCCTATGGATGGTATTTCCAAAATCTTCCACAGGGGAGTGTGGATCTGAAATGAAATAGCCCAATGCATGAGACTGGTATAAGTGTAGCTTTGATTTATGGATTTCAGTAATGTGACTTTGACTACATTTCTCATATCCCTGGTTCTAGTAAACCCATAACCTACAATCCTGGTGGAAAGTCCACACCAGCCAGCATTGGTGTTAAAAGCACGCACTGGCCAGAGCTAAGTATGTTATAGTTCCGCATTATCTTTGTATAATAGTTGAAAGTGCACATTCAGCTTACACTCTCCCCTTCCCCCACCCCCATCTTTCAATGTTGGGAGACTATAATGTAGAAATGATGATGATGTTGTCCAAATCAATATTGCAATAGAGGAGTGGGGAAGGATGTTAGCCAATTTACGCTTTGGTGTGGCAAAGTTTTTCACAATGATTGTAGTTGCATGAAAATGTGAATTTTAAACATTTCTGAACAAACAATGTTTAAATGTTGGATTATATAGAAAGGATATATATTAAAGGGTATAAAGCATTTTAATAACATTCAAAAACATTTTTGAAAACTTGCTGCAAAACATTTTAAAATATTTTGCAAAATGTTTGCAAACATTGTTTACTAGAACATTTTGACAAAATAATGTTATAGTGTTTTTCCCTGCAAAATGTTTTACAAAATAATCCTTTCATTACTTTCATATAATCCAACATTTAAATGATAGTTTTTTAACCAAAACAAAAACAAAAACAAAAAACATTTGTGAGTTTTCTAAGATAACTTGTGCTTTGTCATAAAATGCTCATACTGTAAATATGTGTATGTTGTAACTGGGAAAACGCAATTTGCTAACTTTTTGATTGATATCAATAACAATGTCGATTGTCTTTGGTAAAAAAATGCTTTGCTTTATGTAAACACATCACAAGAAGTAATAATAAACCTGTTTTTGGAAGTTCAAATCATCACAGCTCAAAATATTTGCATTGAATTTTAATTTGAAATAGCTGCAAAAACCCAGCAAATAATGAATTTATTTGTGTCAATAGCATCGCCCAAAAATATTAAATGAAAATGATAAGATTCCAAAGTTGCACTGACCAATCTCTGAGAATATTTCTCATCTTCCATGTACCAATACACCATGACATTCTCTGCATGGTTGGTTATGGATGACACACTAGGATCCAAAACATGCTCATCTATCAGGCACACAGTTCTTAAACCCCAATACATTTGTACATTCATTTGAAAATTTGGGTACAAAAACTCATACTCCGCAACTTGAACTCAAATTTTGCACTATGATTATGTAATTGAGGTTATTGGACTATGCCATTAGGATGAGGCTATTGTGGTCCATAGTGACAAGCACTCTAACATGCAACAAAGCAACAATTTCAGCATCTTTTGTATTCAAAAGATCACCATGGCAACGAGTCTGGGGCTATTGACACAAAAGAGGTATCAAATTGTGCAAAAACATTGGCATTCATTTTTGCAATTTCAGTCGGAAAATTAAATTCACAGGTTTTGACTATTGTTATCCAAGAAATGGATTAATTACTTTTTGTGATACGTTTATATATAGACTAGCGTAATATTGATATCACAATAATGTGATTAATATCTCCATTTTGATCACTCCAAGGAAGCGCCTGACTTGACTGTGTTGGTTCACATAAAGGACAAGCATGGTATTACTTAAGTGGTGGTGCTGCTATATAAGCATGATTAGTGTAAAAGAGTGATAAAACACCATTAGAGGGGAAATGGGTAAGTTGGAAATTCAACTGTAACAAAAAGCAAAATGGTACAAATATTCCAAGTATCTGTTTGTGGAATGACCTTACTTCTTTTCAGAATGGAAATTACCTCTAAAACAAGATACCCCTTATGGCTCCTCAAGCTTTACTATCTTTTACATAATAGAGGATGGGCAGCAGTGTACTCACTCTCTGTCGTATATGTGACCTGATCTGATCCACTCAGGCCAAAGTCAGAAATGTTGAAAAATACTAACTTGATCAGTACCTACACTTACTGATGTTGAATCCCAAGATCTCTTGAATACTTGGTTGCAAAGTTATGAACCTTTTATATGTCCATTTTCTAATGTTTTTATGTTTTTTACACCACTCTTTTGTCCATATCTCAGTTTCATTATTGCCAACTTGAGCCTGATTGGATCAGATCTGGTCACATGTAGAAGCGCCAAATGAAGTTAATAGTTTTACTCAAAATTGTCCAATTTTGATCAAATGTATATAATTTTTTATTGAAACTGGCAATTTTTGTGCCAATTCGTACTATTCACTGTGCCAAAATCACAATTTAAACATAATCTCAAGGTGAAGACTGGTGGCCATGGGAAAAAGATACACAACCTTGCACTGACTTTAAACACACATGGTTAAACTTGAGATGCATGATTTCACCCATCTCATATTGAAGACTTGAGCAACATATTCAATAGGAAGAAATCAGATAAATTGTGTAGGCTTATATATTGATATCCCAATGCACTGATCCATCTATAACATGACCATATGTATCAGCACAGAAAATCCATCAACTCAGATCAGATGTGTACTTTCCTTGTCAGTTGATGAGCTAAATGAAGGAATACATACCGTATGCACTATATGAGCCAATGTAGTTTTGTATTTAACAGCAAAGTTCAGTGACCTCCAATCAACCGTTATAGCTTTAAAATTGACCTCAAGTTGTGGGGATGAGTTTATACAACACATTCGGAGGTCATTTGCTGCATGTAGAAGCATATTTTGGGTTAATGTGTCCTGATAGATGGGGATTGCTTGAAATCCAAGTGATGTTACATCTCACATAAGGTTGACCGATTCTTTCATAGTGCCTTTTTTGGTATGTTAAAGGAGTATCCTGATCCTAGCATCCTCTTTCAATGACATTTTTCAGTAGATATAAAAGAAAAAAGCTTATTCCCAACATTTCAGTTGATTCTGATTTTGCATTAGCGAGTTATGTATGATTATGTGTATTACACTGCTCCATAGGCCAGTGTTGTAATTTTGTTCTGGTGTACCAGAACGTAATTCATATTTTTGCTAAACGAATTAATCTACAAGAAATGTTTTGTACATAAACATTATGTAGCTAGGGGTTTCCAGTGGTATCTCAACTTTTTTTGAGAAAAGTGGGCGGATGAGGCTGTTGATCACGAAATGCCCTTTTAATAGCTGCACAGCATTTGAAATATCCAACCCCTATGGGAATATTCATTTTGGGCCAATAACCTGTTTGATTGTTTTAATACATGAGACCTGTTCTCACAAAATGAGCGGAAAGTCACCAGGGAAGGAAAGGAGATATCGTTCATTGAACATATGAAAACAAAAGAAGTCTTCGATGAAATATTGACTTTGAACACTAAGTGAGGGAACAACATTGGCAAGTTGTATATAAATTTAAAGCTTATAATCCAGAGATTAAGACGATTAAGAATCTGAACATACAAATTAAAATTAAAGATTTGTAACTCTCCTCTCATTTTGAAAGAACATGTCTCATATTGGGCTATTCCATTTGTAGTCCACACACCCCCTGTGGAAGATTTAGCTAAAGTGTTCACAGAGGGAGTATGAGTTTAGAATAGAATAGAATAGATAGTTGGGTAACTTCTATTTAAAATTCTCACCCCAGTTGTGGAATATATAGGTATAAAGCCATAATACAGAGTATGGGTTTTAAAATGACTAACCCTGACTAATTACATTTGAAAAACATACTCCCCCTGTGGAAGATATTTCCAAAACCTCCCACAGGGGGAGTGTGGATTTTACACAGAATAGCCCATTTGCAGTATGTTTGAGTTCAAGTTTGAGTTCAAGGTGTACTCACATATTGCATTTGTAATTCCAAATTATTTGTTGACAAGGCAATGGCTTCCTCATACACAGCCTTGGCTGAGAGCACTCTTTCAGTATTATAGTAAAGGGCTCCCAACTTCTGTAAAGTATCAGCATCTTTCTCAATTTGTAGAGCCCTAGGAAATAAAAAAAAATTGATAAAAACGGTGTACAAATTTAAATAAAAGACTCGCGGAAACACATCTAACAATATCAAGGTAGACTATATCAACAACAACAACAATATCACATGTGTGTTTTATATTTGCTACCTGAGTATATACATACCAGATTCATATCCCAGTTTCATAACTTTCACAAAAAACTCTATATATCTCGTCTATTGGGAAAATCAATATTTTTGATGCATTAAACTTTCATGATTGAGAACATAAATTACATTTTTGCATATTAAGGATGTAAAATTTAACAAAGTTCTCACGACTTACATATTTGTGAAGGTTGTTGGCCTGCAGTATGGAATTTGTGGCAAATTCTCAAATAACTCAGCTTAACACTTACCCATTTACTCTAGATCTGTGACTCAAAACTGAATCAAACAACTCAGTTTTTACTCACATATACTTATTTAATAATCAGTTTCACTTGCCTATTTATTTCAAACCTGTGACTCATACTTGGCATTAAATAACTTAATTTAACTCATTTGTTTACTCCTACTTGTGACTCATTACTGACCCAAATGTAACAGTTAAACTCGCTTTGCTTACTCATTCATGTGACTGATTACCGAATGAGTTCATTTGCTTAATCCATATCTGAGTTAAACCACATGTGTATTTCATACCTGACTCAAATAACTCTTATTGAGCTCACATGCTTATTTAACATGTGACTCAAGTAACTCAGTCACCTGTTTGATTTCATGTCTGCGACTCAAAACTGAATCAAACACTGCGGTCTAATCCTCAGCAGTTCATGTCACTGAAGCAAATTAATGGCTCAATATGACTCGCAAACATTTTGTGAAATGACTCACTGCATTGACTTGGTATGACTCATCACCAGAGAAATGGCTTAATATGACTCACAAAAATGTTGTGATGTGACTCACTGCATTGACTCGGTATGACTCACCTGAGATAGTGATATTCTGCATCAGTTGTTTTCCCCATATGTCTGAGTAACCTTGCAACATTAACATGTGTAACTTTGCGATTATCAGGAATATAAATGCACTTTTGGTACTGGTCTAAGGCTTCTTCATGCTTCCCTGAAAGTACATAAGAAGTGCACGGAATCTTATTAAGGTGGTACCAATTATCAGAGGAGGAGAGAATGTATATTATACAGTATTACCAGGGGCGTACCAAGCGAGTGGACATGGTGGACAATGTCCAGAGGCCCGAAGGTTCAGGGCCCTAAGCAAAAGTTAGGCTGATAAAGGAGATGTTAAAAGGGACCCGCACTGCTCCTTGTCCATGGGCCTGAGGCTCTTGTAACCCTTGAGTATTACATTTTTTGAATGTCACCTATGAAGGGATAGGCATGTAGGCCTATCTACCTGATAGCTTTGAAATGTACCTGCTATAATGCTTATACTCATGACATGATATATGCTACAAACTAAATAGTCATTATGCCACTGGCTGCTCTACGGCTTTACGGATTCATTAACAACTAACTCATGCTCAAAGTTTGGAGCCCCATGTCCTGAGTGATGTGGATCAAAAATGAAGCACACATTTTAAAAACAGAAATGCCTTTTAGTTCTTTGACACACTTGGACAAGATTCACTTTCAGCTTTCTTATCATTCACTTTACAGTCTTTATGTTCCAAATAAACTCACAAATTAAGCTCAAAATTTATTCACAAATTAATTAGACAGTCACTTTTAATTAAAAGTAAATTTTGTCAAATCATTGGCTTGCATGGCTTGCAAACAAAATGCCATCAATATACATTTCAAGACATGCAAACAAAATATCTTGGGTTTAACTTGTGGTCAAGGAGAATGATAGATTATCTAAGCATTGAGCCTGAGCAAAAGCTAATATCATAAGCATCAATAAATAATTAGATACCTCATCAACCTATAATTCATCTTCTTTCTCAATGAAATGGCAATTTCCTGTACATTGAATAGAACTCAGCATAGATGCATCAAAGACCTTGATGCTATTGTGTTCACAATTGCAATACTAATTGCAGTTACTGCAAGCTTTTTAAATAAGTAGTAATTAAGAAATGAATTCTTCAAGAGCTCTAATGGGAATTCTTAATCAGCAAAATAATGAAAGTGATAATAATAATAAATAATAATGATGATGATGATGATGATGATGATGATGATGATGATGATGATGATGATGATGATGATGATGATGATGATGATGATGATGATGATGATGACAATCATGATAATGATAATAAAATGAAGATAAAATACAGGGTAACATGTTATATACTGACAATAGCTTAAGCTGACATTGCAGCCAATATGCTATCTACTGAAGATAGCACAGGCTTACATCCTAGCTAACATGTTATCTATTGAAGATAGCAAAGGCTGACATACCAGCTAACATGCTATCTACTGAAGATAGCACATGCTGAAATTCAAGCTAACATGCTATCAACTGATTTTTTTTTTGCGCTCCGAGATCTTTTTGATGATTTGTGTATGGTATAAATACACTCCATTATTATTATTATTAGATAGCACTTGCTAAAATGCAAGCTAACATGATATGCTATCTACTAAAAACAATAATCATGATAATGATAATGATGATAATGATAACAACTTTTTTAATAATAATGATATTACTATTTTACTCGCATAACATGGTTATGGCCACAAAAATAGGTTTGTCTCAGAAATATGTTGGCAAAAATACTATGCGCTGTTACAATGTGATGTGTTTCGTCAACAATTAATGGTAACTAACCGTGTCGAGTTAGAAATACTGCATAATTGTTGCATTCATCAGCACTATTTGGCAGTAGTAAACTAGCTATCCTGTAAAGATTTTCAGCAGTTTGGACTTCGCCTTGTTTTTCATGTAGAACAGCTAGATTAGTGTAAGGGTCTATGTATGTGGGATCAAGATCCATAGCTGCTTCATACATCAGTTTAGCCTCCTCGTAGTTGCCCTTTCTCCTGCAATTAGAAAATATCAAAAGAAACATTTATAGATCAACTAAGGAAAACTTATAGGTCTTTTGCAGCCAATTTTTAAAATATAAAATAGAAGTGTTTCTATACCCTTTTTCACAAGTATTGCTTCCAGGTTTCTTTACTTCTAAATGTGCATAGTAATATAAATACAACACAACAGAGAAATAATGCTTTGGGCTATTCCATTTCAAATCCACACTCCCCCTGTGGAAGATTTTGGAAATATCTTCTACAGGGCAAGTATGAATTTCAAATGGAATTAGCACATTAACCAACTATTTGAAACTCACCCTCCCTCTGTGGAAGATTCAGGTTGAATCTTTCTCAGAGGGTATATGGAATTCAAATGGAGCTACCTAATATGTTCATTCCATTTAAAATTCATACTCCTCCTGTGGAAGACATTTCAAAATCTTCCATGGGGGAGTGTGGATTTCAAATGGAACAGCCCATTATGGGTGAGTTAACAGTGGCGTGTTCTACCCAAAGCCCCCCTGCACTTTGTTAAAAATTACGTAAAATCAGCCGTTTTGGAGCGATTTTAGCCATTAAGCCCCCCGCATAAATCTGAAAGCCCCTCTGAGTCCCCCGCAAGAAAAGATCCTGGACACACCGGTGGTTAAAAGAGCACATTTTTTAAACAAGTGAGTTAGCAAACTTACACTAATGTATTAGCTAGGTTGTAGTGTGCCCTTGAATGGTATGGATCTACAGAGATGGCTTGACGGAATATAGATTCAGCTTCTTCTGGATCATCATCTGTCAGCAGTGTACCAAGATTATTAAAAGCACTGGTGTGATTGGGGTATAATCTGTAATGCAATTCAACACAATATTATACTATTTTATGTCATAAGGTAGAGCATTTAGAAATTGAAAAGTTTTAAAAAATCAGTGAGAAGTTGATTCCAATCTTTCACTTGTAGTCCTTTAGGTCATAATTATGGTTCTTCAGTTACAAAGACAGTACACAGGCTACTACACTTTGACATATCAACTAATGTGACTTGTACTACAGATATCACTGTCTGACATCATACACTATCACGTATGTGACCAATTATTTATCAAAATAACACATGGCATCATCTAAGTTTACATGTTATCTACTGAAGATAGCATAGACCAATATCCGAGGCAACATACGGTCTACTTATAGCAACAATATTAGACCTATTATGCATTATACCAAGGATAGCTTAGGCCACATCCAGGCTGACATCATATCTGACAAAATACCATAGGCTGAAAGCCAACTTAGCATGCTATCCACTGAAGATAGCAAAAAACATCTTAGACCTATTAAGGTTTCTACTGTAGATAGCCCAGGCTAACATCCAATATATGATATGGTTACTGAAGATGACACCCAGCCAACATTCTATCTACTGAAGATACATTTGACTAAAATAAAAGCAAATGTGTTATCTACTGAAGATAGCTTCAGCTGACATTCCAGCCAACATGCTGTCTACTGAATACAGGATGACATCCAGCTAGGCTAAAATGCTTTTACTAAAGATAGCAAAGGCTGACATCCAAGCTAACATATGCTATCTACTGAAGATAGCACATGCTGATGTTCAAACTAACATTCTATCTATTAAAGATAGCAAAGGCTGACATCCCAGCTAACATATGCTATCTATGAAGATAGCTTAGGCTGACATTCTATAGCTAACATGTTATCTACTGAAGATTGGTTGGAATTCATTCAAGCTAGTTTGCTATCTACTGAAGATAGCATTGGTTGGAATTCATTCAAGCTAGTATGCTATCTACTGAAGATAACTTTGGTTGACATTCTAGTTAACATGCTATTTACTTAAGATAGCTTAAGCTGACATCCCAGCCAACATCCTATCTACTGATTGTTTCAAATTCATTCAAGCTAGCATGCTATCTACTGAAGATAGGAAAAGAAAATCCCAGATCTAACATACTTTCTATACTGCAGATATCACCGACTGACATACTGTGTACTGAAGTATGTTTCGATGAACATTATATTACATTAGTTACATGGATTATGACGTTGCAAATCATAAGATCATTCAAGAAGGATCAATATTTTGTCAGCAATGTTTACTTACTCAAGGCATTTCTGATAATGGCTAATTGCTTCAGGTTTTCGTCCATTATCCTTCAAATAATTAGCCCAGTTATAATGCATCTTGGCATTGTGTGGGAGGGTTTCTACTCCAGACCTGCATAACATGTAAAGAAAGTAAATAAACACATGATTTCTATATACCAGGGATGGCATTAAGCACTTAAAGCCATAATGTACACTCTTATAGAAAGAAATTGGTAGCCATAAATAATGTACAATCTTATCATAAGAAATTGGTTTTTTTTCTTTCAAACCTGATTTTGTGGTATATTTGTAATGTTTACACATGTCCTAAGTTACACCTAAATGGAATCAGCCAAATTTGTTAGGTTTGTCAGTTCAAATAAATTTTAACATAATGTTGTATTTTGGCTTTAAAATGGACAGAACCTTTCCTGACAGTAATTACTATATACTTTGATCAGCTGGTAATCAGCGGAAATTGTTAGGCTTTTACCACTACCAGTGGCGTACCGTGGCCGCCCCAACCCTGGGGGGCTGAAGAAAAAGGATTTTAGGTGCTAGCGCCCTAAAAGCAACCTTTTCAAAATTTTTTATGCTTTTTCAATTTTTTATGCCCTTTTTTCTTTGCTAATTGCTTTGCCGCCTTTCGCTTTTTGCCGCCCTGTTTTTGCCGCCTTCTTCTTCCGCCGCCTTCATTTTTGCCGCCTTACTTTGACTCCCAGGGGCTGGCGCCCAAAGCCCCCAAAAATACGCCACATGACTACGCCAAAAGTAGATCCACATTAACAGTGACATAGTTGACCTGTCTGGCATATACATTTTTGCGTGTTAAGAAAGTAGACAAAAGTATAGGATGTAAATTAATAATTTGTGATGTTTCTTGCAAAATGTCACAAGACAATTCTTGAAATAAAATATATTGATATTAATCTGTGATGTCACAAGGCCCGCCGATTAAGAGCTGATCAAACTATAATACTATTTTGGTATTCTGAGGAAAGAATAACAAAATGAAAATTTGATGGAAATTGTACATTATGGCTAACATAGGGCAAATAATACTTTTGTCTTGAAATAATTCTTATGGAAAACCATGCACACAAACCAAAATATTTTTCAACCTTTTCCCCTAACATTGTGACCATTCTGGAGTTTTTTATTAGTTGGTAATATTTCCAGTTAGGCCTTATTAATGGATTATAAATCAAATATTTCAAATAAATCCAAACAATATTTCCATAAGGCCTAAAAAATAGAAAAAATAAAAAAATAAATACAATTTGAAAAAAAAGGAACAAAAAGTTCTTTATCATGCGCAATTTACCGCTTAAAGTGTGTGTAAAATTTTTTTTTTAAATTGCCGACCGACCTACCCTAATTTTTTTTTTTTCTATGTTACGCCAATCAAACAATTTTTTTCTAGGCCTAATTGGAGTCATACTTACTTAAAAAGTGTTTCCCTTGTCTGCCAGTCCCAGTTCCTTGTATGTGTGCGAATGCCATACAGGAAGACCATAGCAAAGGCTAGTATGGTTGTTATCTTGGCAAACCTTCCACCTGACACCTTACACAGTTTGGATATACCATGAATAAGTAGTATACAAAACCCCATACTGCAAAGGAAGAAATGAAATAATTTTAGATTGTTATAAATGACCATTGTCATCACTGGCCATACTGTATGAGTTGCGTACAAAATTGTTGTTAAAAATGTCATTTGATGGTTGTAAACAGCCCCTGTGGAAGATTTAGGAAATATCTTCCACATGGGGAGTATGAATTTCAAATGGAATCAACACATTAGGCAGCTCCATTTGAATTTCATATACACCCTGTGAGAAAGATTCAACATGAATCTTCCATAGAGGGAGGGTGAGTTTCAAATGGAACTGCTAATGTGTAATTCCATTTAAAATACACACTCCCCCTATGGAAGATATTTCCAAAATCTTCCACAGGGGTAGTGTGGATTTTAAATGGAATAGCCCATTGCCTGATCCTTCTCACTAGGAAAAAAAATTGATTGACCATCACTTTTTCTATTACTGAACCTCATTTTTGCAAGTGAAAATAAATAATAATAATGCATAAAGGGTTCTCTTTCCTATTGTTAGCGTAGTGTTGTCAATTGCTACTATATCAGGACAATCCATTTGCTATGTTGATGTACATTACAGTTCATATACTACCAGGTAAAATGCCTCAGGCATTGCTGAAGTGGATATTAGTCAACTAAAACTCAGTTTTTGTTTTGATTATTTGAGATCAATATTTGAGAGCAATATATCTCCACTTTACACTGATACACTATAGGAAATAGTAAGTTGAAAAGAGAAATAAAAATGAATCTACAGTGTGTCCGATTCAAAATTAAACAAATTATGGTGCGACTCTGCTCGCTTAGTTATTACCAGAGGGTATTCCAGTTGAAATCCATACACCCCCTATGGAAGACGTGACCTTAGTCTGCCACACAGGGAGCGTGAATTTCAAATGGGCCTGGGGTTACCTGAATGGAGGCTCAATTTGAATTCTACACCCCTTGTGGGGATGATTAAGTCATGCCTTCCATAGGGGGTGTGTGGATTTCAACTGGAATAGCCCAACGGTGGTATGTGTTTGACAGGTACCGGTAATTCATATTGAAATCCAATGCAGTGATAATTATATGCCATGGAATCTATAGCAAAATCACATGAAACTAGATCCATGCATGTTACATTGGAATCTCAAATATTTCTATATAAGAATACATTGCTTTACCCCCTAATAATATACTTCTACACCCACGGAATGACCTTGGGGTGCAAAAACTCACACTCCACAATATGAGGTTAACTTTTGAGCTGTGGTTCTTAATGAAATTTGACAAATGGAATGAGGCTGTTGTGGCTCATAAGAGTCCAGTCTGCTACAAAATAATTATAAATACTGCCAAAGTTGTAGTTTTTGTATGATAAAATTTCATGCTGCAAAGAATTATAATTTTGCTATTTTTATTTATTTTGCTAATTTCAGTTTCATTTCGCTAATTTTGATAATTTTACAGTTTCATTTTTAAATAAGTTTATTCCAACAAGTTTAGAATAGTCTACTGTACTAGACCATTTTAATTTATCATCCCTCTATTCCCTCTAACCATGGAAAATCCACCAATCCTGTTCTGATCCAGAGGATGATTTAAGGAAGCCCCATCATGCACTGCAAACGTGTTATCACTAGAGTTTCAACTGCCACTTTACTTTTCAAATCCCATTGAATTCTGTGCAAAAGATGTTGTTTAAGAATTGTGCGTGTGTCATTATTACTTGGTCGATTTCAGAACAAAAGTGATGTATGCATAAAGGATAATTCACACCTTCTGTAGGTAACATAAAATGTGAAATCGACTAGCATTTTGAATGCGTTTTATTGTAAATATATCAGTCCAAATTCAAATTTAACCATGCCCGTCAATGCAATGTGCGAGCAGTGGTGTCATGTTCACTCACACAGCTGTGCTAACCGCAAGTCAACACAGTGGCATGGTGGGAAGTGCTTAAATCATCCTCTGGTTCTGATCCAACCATGAGAATATACTGGGCAGGGCAGTCACTGGGGGTGTGTTTTTGTTTTATGCATGGAATGGTATGAATTGTTTATCAAAAAGGGAATGCAGAGCAGTCTAGTTTAGAAAAGCATGAGAATAGCGCAAAAAAGAAGTTCATTTTACAGCAAATGTTGTGTATTATGATGCAGCCACATTATATGCACACATCTCGGGGCACACATTCCAAAAAATATCGGAACTCCCACGATTCCTGACATTATAAATTGCAAAGTTGGCATTTATTCTGATTTCTGTCTTCATAGTATCTGTATTGAGTATATCAGTATCAGTATTGCCTGATTTTGCTAGAATGATTAATACATTGGCAATATGTTTACTCAAAATGGCAATTTACTACATTAATTAACACTTGTTTGTCATAGGCATAGCTCCGAAGGATGGGGGGGGGGATAAATTCCCCCAATATTTGTTGCGGTGGATGGTCCATGCAATCACCCCATATTGTGCCAAATTTATGCATGTTTTTAACAAAATGAATGAATGAAGACGCTGTGGTGGCGTCGCAAGCTACGTCTCTGAAAAGGTAACTTTTTAAGCTTATGTCAATATGACAAGAGTCCAATATCAGTATACATGCTGCCAAATTAACCTCATATTTTACTATTTTGGTTTTAAGAACTGCACATTTTCATACAAATTTGTTCCAGTTTACAGTCATATTTTGACCATTTTAACTTAACCTGGATAATGCATTCACTGTTCTTCACACACTTTGCACCAACCAGTGGCATAACTAGGGGGATGCTGGTGGATCCCCCTCACAGAAATATTTCAGCGATAAAATGGGGATAGCAAAGCGTAAAATGATATTAAAATTCCTAAAAAAGGAATAAAAATTTACAATTGGGGACAAAAATTTGGCTTAGCTATTATAGTTCAACCTCCATAGTCCATCCCCAAATGTCAAAAAGAAATCTACACCCATTTGGATTGTGCAAGGTAGTAAGGGACCGTTCACAAACACTTGTAACAGGGGGGCCTGGTGCAAAAAGAACAATGCACATATTTTTTTAGGCCCCCCCCCCTTTCGGACCTAAAATTATTTTCAGGGCCCCCTTTTTGGCCATGAAAAATGAATGTCAATCCTATAGAAAATAGTATTAACTCATAAAAATTTCTGGGCCCCTTTTTGCATCAGCCCCCCCATTTATAAGTATTTGTGAACAGTCCCCAAATACTAATGCTGTACACAGAAAACACTGACTTTAATTGATGTCAAGTGTACTTTCCCATTTTATGTGAGACACACTATAGCTCAACAATGCTGTACGGTTGACAAAGGAAATTGGCATACTGTACATAATAACACCAAAACTACCATTTAATTTTGAAAATCATTAACAATAATGGATGACTCGCTATAAACTGATTGTTTCTGACAACTTGAAGTGGCTGTCTTATAATCTTGTCATTAAAGTGCCTTATGATAATTTTTATCAATAACCAAAGCCATAGAACTGAATGACTGATTTTTTTTTTAATATTAGGGAATATTTGGAAAGGGTTGGAAGGTTAATAATCCAATGTACACACAGCTAGTCCTTTTTAATAATTACGATTTTTAATGTTTAATTATTCACAACTTAGCAACCCAAATGTGCAACTTCAAATGAATTTTCCCCATTCCTTGTCCTGTGGAAACCTTTAAAATTAGGTCATTTGTCGACCTTAGTAAATTGCAATATTTGGTTGCACTATGTAAAAAAGTCATTAATTCAGAATATAAAATGAGGTGATTTTTCCTTAAACCATGTGGATGTGGGTCAACATTGTGGTGCAAAAAAGGACTCTTCTTTCCTCTAGATATGCTTATGCCATTAATGCACTTACCACTTAAGTCCTTATTTTTGTGTGCTTCACCCAAAATAACTCTAATAATATTTTTCCCATTATCCAATTTCAATGGGCTCTCACCAAATGACGCCTGCATTTTACCAGATCATTATCACCTTGAAGCAAAAATATACAGCATCAGAGTTCATCATGATATCACCCCAGTAGCAATAAAATGCAGGGGTTGTTGTGAGGCCAAAATTAAAGGGACTTTCAGGGATCCGTCAAAGGACCGGAAGAAATCTGAAGTCATTTAAAAATGGTTGATAATTGGGGAAATACCCTTATACCATTTTTTATCTCAGAAATATCAACAACGGAAAGGTCTATCTTTGAGATCGCTACCCTTATGCCCAAGCATAAAGATTTCAGATCTGCCGCTTATCTCTTGAGTTGAAAACGCAGTGTCTATAGCTTATTCATGTAGGGATTTACTGTACAAAATAAGTAAATGTTCTAAAGTGCAAAACAATGATGTGTGGGGGGAATAGTGTAGTTTGGGATTAACATATCTCTGAATGTCCATTTAACACTCATAAATGTCAGGAAGAATCCTGTAATGGGCTATTCCATTTAAAATCCACACTACCCCTGTGGAAGATTTTTGAAATATCACCCACAGGGGGAGTATGTATTTCAAATGGAATGAACACATCAGGCAGCTCCATTTGCAACTCATCCTCCCATTGTGGAAGATTCAGGTTAAACCTTTCTCAGAGGGTGTATGAAATTCAAATACAGCTGCCTAATGTGTTCATTCCATTTGAAATTCATGCTCCCCCTGTGGCAGATATTTCCAAAATCTTTTACAGAGGTAGTGTGGATTTTAAATGGAATAGCCCAATATTCCAAGAAAGTGTCAATGCTGCCATGAACTATGGCAAGAACAAAATTGTGGCACATGTATTTAGGAGTAAGAAAAGCAAATGTACAACCATGGCTAAGTGAGTACCTCATTAAAGAAATGACTAGCTGTGTATACTATCAGCACACATAATAGTATATACGCTGTCTAACATTAATTATCATTAAAATATCTATGTACCATGTTCGTATCACTTCTAACATCTTTCCTTCATTTTGTATGCATTTTGGCTCAGATATCTTGAAAATATATCAAATCCATTCAAATTAATTGATTAATTATTAAAAACACACACTACATTACCCTTGCACTATGCATCGGTACCTTTGTAATGTGAGTTAATAGATATGCTCTATTAGTCTTCGCAATTCGACCTCATAATTTAGATATGGAACTAATGCATATACCGCTCCATAAATATATAAGTTCTATAAGAGGAGGCACAAATTACAAGAAATAAAAATGGTATGACAAAATGTTAATTATGTAGATGTAGAAATTTGTTTTGGTGCCATTTGATATTTCTTTAAATCAATTTGAATAAGATAATGGCCATTTAGGATTCAAGGCAAGATTTTAAATTACTAATTTAGCTTATACACTAGCTGAGTGATTGCTTCTTGCAAGGTTTGTGTGCTTAATTATCCACCACTTTGTCATATCAATCTAAAATAACATGAAATTTAATTATTTTTAATTTATTTGAATACATATTTTAAAAAATGAAGCTGCACTGGGCTATAATTTAGATGTCAAATTAAGCAGAAAAATACTTGTCATCATTAGAATTATCTTAATAATATTCTCATTCAATGCTTTTTATTATTTTCTTCCATCTTTAGTAGACTTAAGTGTAATGACACCTTTTTGATTTTCTTATTTGGTATAACTATAATATGTAAGTTTTGAGATATTTTCTCAAAATATCAAGATCTATCTCAAGAACCACTGAGCCAATATCAGGCTTGTTTGTATTCATTTTAATGCATTTTTCATGCTGATTCCAAATATGGTCATGAAAATTTACAATTCTGCAAATTTAGATTTTTTTTTACACTTGTCATCTGCAGTTGACACCCATGTGGAGAGAGTTACGATTTGTATACAGTAAATAATGCCTGTTTGACTTACTGTATATTGGAATATTTTAGTGTCATTCATGTGGCAGTTCTGAGCAGCAGTTTTGCTTTTTCTGGGTTTCAAAGATCTATGTGTTTAACCCTATAACGGATCATAAATATTGTTTGCAAATTTTTAAATTAGCTATATTAAGGAACCATAAAAAATGCACAATAAAACCTCAAAATAAGTTGCTGTTATTACCACCAACACTACCACTACCACCACCAACACCACTACCATCACCACCAACACCACCACTACTACCATCACCAACACCACCACTACCAACACAACTACAAAAACACTACCATTACCACCATCACATCACCACTACCACCACCATCTCGACCACTACTACTAATATCATTACTACCATCACCACCAACACTCCCACTACCACCAACACCACCACCACAACTACCACAACTACCACCACCACCACTACCAACACCACCATCACCAGCACCAACACCATCACTACTTCTAACACCAGTACTACCATCACTACCAATACCACCACTACCATTACCACCACTTGCACTATTATAACTACCATCACTACTAACACCAGCACTACCATCCCCAACAACACCACCACTACCAACACCACCACTACCAATACTACCATCACCAACACTATACCACTACCAACACCACCACTACCACTACCATCATCACCAACACCATCACTACCACCTCTACCAATAACAACAACAACACCACTGCCACCACCACCACCACCACTACTACCAACACAACCAACAACACAACCACTACCAACACCACCATTACCACCACTACCAACACCACCACTACCATCACCAGCAACACCACCACTACCACTACCACCACCACCTATAGCCTATCAGTAGTCACTGCTTTATTTAAGCCTTACCTTGGAATATATAATATTCTCTCTGCTACCACAAACCCAACAGTTATCAGCATATTTGAAGCTGGTAGGAATGGTAATATCAGGAATGTCAACCCTAAGATTATCACTCTCTGTTCCCTCTCCTATAATTAAATCAATATGTAAAAAGAAAAAAAAAAGCTGCATAAAATCAGAGCGCAAGTCATAAATGAATACCAAAAGCTTTTAGTTCACATTAGAATGCAATAATAATATTTACACTTCCTATGATGTGTTGAATTTTCTGCTGTGACCCAAAAATTAAGTCATTTTTATCAATACTAAATTAATTTTGAGGTGTTAAGTGTTTTATAAAGATTGTTAGTGTGTCTGTAGAAGTGGTAAATGGTTTTAACTAAGCACAATATGTGCTCCAGATTCTTGCATACATGGAGCTATATTTTCATCACTATATCAAAAGTATTGAAACAGGTTTTCATATTTTGTGAACATGGTTTTCAAGGAATGTTTTTAAACATTAAAAGTGAAAAGAATATCACACTTAAAAGAACACTTAAAAGTGAAAGAATATCAGGGATGTGCCACTCAAGTGGGTGGTTTTTGTCACAAATATCATTAGACATGGCTCCGATGTTTTGAAAAAACTTAGACATGAGTCTATTTTGAAAATTCACAAAGCTATATAACACATTAGTCATTAATTTAACTATCTTTAAAGCAGTTTTGTTGGATCATCTTGGACAATTTTTTTGACAAAATTACCATTAAAAAAGAGTAAGAGTTTGGCAGCTCAAGCTGCACATCCCTGTTGAAACAGCATCCAATTTCAATGCTAAAATGGCCCTGAATTATGTCAATCTTGGGTCTAAAACAGATCTAAATGAATATGCCTGCATGGCATAAATTTTGGTCAATTTCATCCCAATATTTGCACCATCCCCCTACCACTGCTCATTTAAGCTTTGTGTGTGTTACAGTTTTACACTTCCACTGTGCCTCTTGGATAGGAAACTATACCTGAACATAATGTGTTGTTGAGATGATAGAAGCTTTCTCAGGAGCTTTAAATGGGCCATTCCATTTAAAATTCACACTCCCCCCTGTGGAATATTTTGGACTATCTTCCAGATGGGGAGTATGAATTTCAAATGGAATAAACACATTGGCAGCTCCATTTGAAACTCATCCTCCCTCTGTGGAAGATTCAGGTTGGAAGATTCAGGTTGAATCTTTCTCGGGGGGTTTAATTCAAATAAGAGCTGCCTAATGTGATGTGCTAAATCCATTTGAAAATCATACTCCCCATGTGGAAAATATTTCCAAAATCTTCCACAGGGGGAGTGTGTATTTTAAGAGGAAGAGCCAAACTCATCAGTAATCAAGGCCAGAAATCAAGCGCAGAATATCTATTATACCCAAATGAATTCAACTTGAATTTTTGAGAGAGCAATTGTTATGATGCTATCAGGGTATACAGGTTGATGCCAACAGTGAGAAACTCCCAAGTGTTTCATCATATGCCTCCGTATGATATGCTCCATTTAACGTGGGATAAATTACACCATTTATAGTCACCAAAATGATACATTTATTTTAGGTTATAATAACACAACCATTTCCTAATGGCAATATCTGTAATTGGAATGATGAGTGTTTAGTTTTACGAGATAGATTTTGAAAACTCATTTCATTATTATCATGCAAGAGTGCCAGGTGATATAACACTTAATCAAAGCCTTTATCGGTGTGTTAAATGGCTCTTGAAAATTTATGATCATTAGACAAAACTGGTTGTATGCTACTAGTATAGTGGTTCATTGGTAAATTAAATCATGATGATGCATACATAATATTTATGTAGATATATATAGATACGGTATATATATATATATGTATATCTGATTAAAAGTAGGGTAAAATTAATGACACGTGTGATGCTCCATATCAAAGTGTGAATCTTATCAGCAAAGCTGATTTTAAAATAAAGTAAACCATATCAACTGGAAAAAAAACTATTAAAAAGGAATTGTGATGAAATTGAGCTTTACTTGATACTTAAGAAGTGTGACGCTCCATATTATACTGAGAATCTTGTTTAAAAAGATAAGCCAATTCAACTGACAAAAATGTTTTTAATCACAAATTTGTAAGGAAGTTCAGATACATTTTTTCTAACTTTTTTTCTGGCACAAGATAGAAACTTTGGGTTTCCCTTATTTTAGGGCCAAACATTATTTATGGAGGAATGGGGGTGTGCACAATTTGTAGAACAAAAAGAATTGCATTCTCACCTCACATTTGTTGCATTCTCACCTCACATTTGCTTAAAAAATCCTCACTCAAATATAGTTTCACCATTTAAAGGAGTATTTTGTTGTCCTATCATCTTCTTTTAATGTCATTTTTTGATATCTATGAAAAAAGCTTATTCCCAAAATTTCAGTTGATTCCGATTTTGCGTTTGCGAGTTATGCATGATTATGTGTATTACACTGCTCCATAGACAATGTGTTGTAATTTTGTTCTGGTATACCAGAATGAAATTCAAATTTCAGGATATCTTTGCTAAACGAATTAATCTGCAAGAAATATTTTACACATAAAAATTATGTAGCCAGAGGTATCCAGTGGTATAAAAATCTCAACTTCTTTTGAGAAAAGTGGGGGGATGATGCTGTAGATCACAAAATGCCCTTTTAAAATGGTATGTTTTCCCCCTTTTTTACCAAGAAATATTATATTTTCCTCCATTTTCTACCGCAATGCCTCCTCTGCTGTACTATTGATTATTCCCTAAATGATGTCAAGTTTTAATTCTGGATAAAAGGAAACAATCTGTACCCTCTGATGTGACTCATCATATTTTTGATAAACTTGGCATAAAACAAATTTGGAAATTGAATTTAAAATGCACAACTTCACATCCATACACCTCCTCCAAGGCACGCTCCAGGGAAATGTGTACATGCGTGACCACATAAATAAGTGGCAAGGGTTTTTGGTGACCAGCAGGTAATGTGTTTTATTAGAGGTTGAAAAACACTGATTTTGAGGAAGCATGTGTTACTTTATTGGTTTGTCTAGGGCACATCTTCCAATTGTGTCCAGATACGGTCCGATCAGGCTAAAGTTGGCAATAATGAAACTGAGATAAAGGCAAAAAGTGAGGACAAAAAAGAATAAAAAACATAAGAAAATGGACAAAAAAGGTTTATAACTTTGCCACCACGTATTCAAGAGACCTGGGGATTCAACATTAGTAATTGTATGTACTGTGCAAGTTAGTAATGATAGTAACTCCATTTTCAAAATTTCTGACTTTGGCCTGAGTGGATCAGATTGGGTCAGTTTATGAGTCTAAAATCAGTGCACCTTGGCAAAAATGTTTTTTGGGGTCATATGAATTTGGTAGCAAATGTTATTCTTGTTCAGTATATCCTAGAGATGTATACTCCAGAAATACTCACTAGTACACAAAGGATAACCATAGTATAGCATTGTATAAACCAAAAGTTGTATTACATTGTACTCCTGAGATCAACTTAAGGTAGAAGTATGCCACAAAGTACACCATAGGTACCCTTGAACCAATACTATAGGCATGCACAGATTTAGGTATGGGGCCTGTGCCCCCAATCTCGAGTAAAAACAAAACAAAATCAGTTTGCATAAAAAGCAGGTGTCTTTTGAGTCACCCCAACAGCCATCTGACCATGGGTGCTACACATGGAATGACCAGGTACACCATAGGTACTCAACTTTTATATCGGTACATCAAACAATTTTAGGTTTCTAAGAGTTTGGCTGTGTACACATGATTAAATAATTTGAATGCGGAATGAGATGCATAGAATGGCACATTTTTTTCTCCATCTCTCACGCACCAATGAGTAAATCAAATAAGGCACCATCTTGGATTACTTCTACCACATGCATATCATAAAAATCCCTTTGATGTTTTCAGCTACTATATTCACCAATCAATAGGAATTGTATCTTTTAGAGTGTTCAATATCTTCACGCTTCAAATGTATTATATTAAAGGGGGGTAACCCTATCGGTTTAGGATATGGATTCTCTTCAAACTTACACACAATGTCAAATGTTGTCCCCTTTATCAATCTATGTGAGAAAACGGGAACAATTTCAGCATAAATGTGAATAATTAGCATATTAGCAAGCCAATACACTGGTACGCTGCATTGCATTCTGGTCAGGCACATCGAAACAACGCCCGAGCGCATGTCCCGGTGGAAACAGGAAGTGTTCGCCTTGGCACTGAAAACCGGCTCGCCCCTGTACACTTTTATACCCTCTATTCATACTGATTAATCTTAAAAACATTATATCACTGCGCTCATTATCATTCTTGACAAGATAGCCCATGCTGTGTTTACTTCGCTTAATTATTTCTTTATTTTTAGCTATATGATGCACATTTTCACATATTTATGATTTTTCTTTGATTTATTTTTAAACTAATTTTTTAATGGGGGGGGAGGTGCTCTCATAATTTTTTTCATATTCCTCGTATCATGCTTGACAATATAGGTCATGTTTCCTTATTTATTTCGCCTCTTGTGTATTTCTTTATTTTTGTTTTTTGTTTTATATCATTATAGCGCCATCTATAGTTTGACATTAGGGGCCTATTTGATGTATTTTTATGACTAATTGGTACTGGGGTGAAGTCTTCCGAATCTATTCCGATTTCATTCTATGACTACCCAAAACTCCCGCGTCGTGTAAAAATGCGAACAACTGGTATACCTGTAAAAACCGCTGTGTTTCATGATTTCTCCGAAATACATCGACTTGGAGCGTCAAATTTCAGGATAGTAATGAGAAAAATAGTATCTATTATGTGATACCAAAACCTCATCAACAATGAAAAAAATCGGGGATGATGCTGTCGATCGGGTTACGGACCTTTAATACTGATGAACCTGAGTGACATCAATTATTCAAAGAAAACTATGCATTTTTTAACCAAAAAGTTTAATTTTGTTCTTGCGTTGTCTTGAATTAGGAATTAGCATGTAAAGATGAAGAAATGCAATCATCTTGAATATATCTCAATCTCGATCTAAGTTCATTATTAAGGTGTTGCTGCGCCCATCTGAACCAGCGTTGACCTATCTTTCCCAAATCTCTCCAAAGAATGGGCTATTACAATTAAAATCCACATTCCCCCGTGGAAGATTTTGGAAATATCTTCTACAGGGGGAGTATGAATTTCAAATGAAATGAACACATTAGGCGGCTCCATTTGAATTTCACACACCCTCTGAGAAAGACTCAACCTTAATCTTCTAAAGAGGGAGAATGAGTTTCAAATGGAGCTCCTAATGTGTTCATTCCATTTGAAATGCATACTCCCCTTGTGGAAGATATTTCGATAATCTTCCACAGGGGTAGTGTGAATTTTAAATGGAATAGGCCAATATATCTGAATCTCAATCTCAATCTAAGTTCATCAGTAAGATGTTGCTGTATTATCTGAACCAGCGTTGACCTATCTCTCACAAATCACTCCCCAAAGAATGGGCTATTCTATTTAAAACCCACAAAGATTTTGGAAATTTGGAAATATCTTCTACAGGGGGGGGGGCATCAATTTAAAATGGAATTAGCACATTTGCAGCTCCATTTGAATTTCATACACCCTCTGAGACAGATTCAACCTGAATCTTCCACAGAGGGAGAATGAATTTCAAATAGAGCTGCTTAATACATTTATTCCATTTGAAATGCATACTCCCCCTGTGGAAGGTATTTCCAAAATCTTCCACAGGGATAGTGTGAATTTTAAATGGAATAGCCCAATATATCTTAATCTCAATCTAAGTTCATCAGTAAGGTGTTGCTGCATTATCTGAACCAGCATTGACCTATCTCTCACAAATCAAAAGAATGGGCTATTCTATTTAAAACCCACATTCCCTGTGTGGAAGATTTTGGAAATTTGGAAATATCTTCCATGGGGGGGGGGGGCATCAATTTAAAATGGAATTAGCACATTCACAGCTCCATTTGAATTTCATACACCATCTGTAAAAGATTCAAATTGAATCTTCTACAGAGGGAGAACAAGTTTCAAGTAGAGCTGTTTAATGCATTCATTCCATTTGAAATGCATACTCCCTCTGTGGAAGGTATTTCCAAATCTTCCACAGGGGTAGTGTGAATGTTAAATACAATAGCCAAATATCTGAATCTCAATCTCGATCTAGGTTCATCATTATTAAGATGTTGCTGCTTCAATTTGAACCAGCGTTGACCTATCTCTCGCAAATCTCACCAAAGAATATCTGCTAAAATTTCAACTGGATTACTCAAAGCAATGAATAGAGAATGTTATTTCAAATGATATGATTAATAATGCAACTTGAACTTATATAGAACCTACCTTGGCATTATACGCATGCCACAGTAGAACACCCAATGTTCCAAATACAAGCGCTGTTGCTAGGTTACGGACATCCCATAATGATTCCACCAATGGTATGCTTCCTACTTGCCAATCATAACTCAACGTGATTGGACAGATGAGAAGATAAATGTTGAAGGCAACTAAGTAACAATAAGTCAAAAATCTGAAAGAAAATGTCATTACAGGAATAAGTTAAACGTTAGTCAGCAATGACAATGTACGTAGTTAGTATATTATTTAAAGACTTTTCATTGGTGTACAGTAAATTTCTGTTGCAATTATGTCCCTCCCAGGCCTGTACGCTGGGGGTGTGCCCCCCCCCCCTCACAATTTGCAAAAGTATACAAAAAGTCCCAAAATATCACAATCTGCAGGTTTTTTATGCTTTTTTGGTCAACAAAAGGTCAAAATTTTGGGAAGAAAGTCCATTTTTCACAAAATCGCCCCCATTCTTGAAAAAAGTCCACTTTTTCAAAATCAGCACCCCTCTCCAAAAAAATCCTGCGTATGGGCCTGGTACCTCCTCCCACCCAAAATAAAAATGCGACTAAAAATACTCAGTGCCAGAAGTGGGCAAATTGTACTAATCTACACATGGCAGCTATTCCACCTTCTGCTGCCACTGCCCATGACATATCAAATACAAACCATTACCTTGTGAGTAGATAGGGTGAATGTGAAGCTGGGTTGTCTTGATCTGAAAAGTTTGGTAATTCGCCGTGAAGTAACTGTAACCTTACAACTAATAGAAATAGGCCCTGAAACAAAATAACAACATGAGGTCACACATTGAAATCTTGAAAAAGTTTATATTTGAAATTTAGTTCTAAATTTGAAATACTGTAAAGATTTGCCTAATAGCCCATGGGCTCCCTTGACATAACTGGAATTTTAGGCAAACTAAAAAAATTATTGCCCTCCCATAAAAATCTCACCAGTAAATAAGGGCAACGATCCTTAATTCTTGCTGGGATTTTCTATTTATATGTGAAAAGGCAAAGGAGCCCATGTGTGCCATTAGGCGAATCTTTACAGTATATTATTAAAGCAATTTTGAAACTGATTGCACAAAAAGCTGGCATTTGGGGAAGACATGACATTTTCAAAAAACATTTTACCTATTGAAATAGGATTTTGAAGAAATAATGGAAATTAAATTTTGAATATGTGCCTATTTGATAGCTTTTGATATAACATACCTAAATCTCTTGTGGCAAAATAATACTATTTGAGTTTGTTGTCCCCTCTAGATTTTAATAATCAAAAAGCATCAAATCTGATACCTTTGTTGTGCACCAAATGACATTCTGTAAATTTGATATTGTTTAGCGTACCCTATTGACACCGCAATGTTTGGCATCTTAGCATCATTGTAATCAACTATGTACCATGTAACAGATGTACCCTAATATAACATACATTCAAAACCGAGACAAAGCCATGTTTGTTTATAACTGCTGTTGAAATGCATGTTAATGCTCTGCGTGCTAGCCATGCGCTTCAACAGAAAAAGTTTTGAAATATTTTCTCAAAATATCAAGAGTTATCTTAAAAACTACTGAACCAATACTAAGCTTGTTTGTACTCATTTTAATGCATTTTTCATGCTGATTCCAAATATGGTCATGAAAATTTACATTTCGGAAATATTTTGAATTAAATTTGTTTTTTAAACATCGTCTGCAGTCGACACCAGCCGCGTGAAGAGAGTTAATGTATCAAACAGGTTCTAAATTAAGCATGTTTTAGGCTCAAGTAGACATCATGTTCATTATGTATGTTTGGTAATTACTTAGCTGATTATTTTCCTACAAGCCTGAACCCGACCTGGGCTATTACCAAGATTACAAGATCTTATGCATTGTCAGTGTTTGTCGCCCTTAGCGGATGCATTTATTAGGAATAATGTTTCATTGCTTCATTCAGCTGCATGCTTTAGCCTCCTCCACCAATTATTATTAATATTGTTTCTTATCAACATGATTTTCTACACTGAACTACACTACTCAGAAATATTAAAGGACCACACTTTAAAAGAACAACAACATAGTATTGTAAATCAGATGAGTAGTATTCATATAATAGCTTATAATCAATATATGTTCAGGCAACATAACATACCTTTTAGACTACTAATTGAGTATTGAAATCTCATGACACTTTTAAAAAAGTACTTTGGGTCAACATCAAGAACAGAAAAGGAACACATGCAAATCAGGATTGCAAGATTCTGGTCCTTTAATTTTTTTGAGCAGTGTATATACCCGGAAAATTTTGATTAAAATTGTTGCATACGCATATAAACACACCCTCACTGCACCTCCGTATGTACACACCAAAATAACACATGTACACTCCGACAAAAGACGCAAACACACCCCAACACACTTTAATCATTTACCCACTTTGCACATCTTCAAAAATTGTAAACGACAAGTGTAAAATGCAAACAGGACCGCTAATTTACGCATGCTTTGGCCAATTTATCAAGATTCTGTCGTGCCGCACTTTATCACAGTTCATAATTCGATATAGTACTTTATTTAAGCCATACAAAATTTTACTCAGCCCTGTTCAATTTGCAGCTTTGCTGCGGTCCTGATCCCTTTTTGCGTTGCTCATATTAACCCCCTTCAAACATATGTCAACACACGCCGACAGGAAAATGATATTCAAGTATAACAAAATATTAAAATTATAAAGATTTCATTCTTGTATTTAAAAGCAGCATTAAAGTACCTTCAATAGAGTACTAATAGGCTCAGTATTGGTTCAGTGGCTCATACACCTAGTGAGATTGGTCAACATTTTACAAATTCTATACGGAGGAATCTATAGCCTGCTTTATAGCTAGCTGCAAACATTAATTGGTTGACCAATTCGGTGTCCGTGTGAGTAATCACCATGATTAACACTTACTGACATATCATGTGTTAGGGAGGATCAACTCGGCAAAGGGATGAAATACTCTGTGTCAACTCATCTATCTTGTCAACACGGAGAAAATGACCAAAGCTTTTGCCATGTCCGCTTTGCCCTTATGCTTGAAGTATGAACTATAAAGCGCTACAAAACAAGTGCCATATGTTATAGGCTGAGTACAGCTTGATTTTTTAAATGCAATTTAAAAATCTTTCACTAGGAGTGTGTCTATATTTCATTCCAAATGTGAAATGTTTTAATGTGTCTTTCAGCAAAATTAGACACTTGTTTACTTTAAAGGAAGGTGACCTGATATATTTGGAAAATCAAATGCTTTAACTCTTACATACAACATAAAATGTCATCCCTTTCAAGCACTCATGCAAAAAGAACATGTAAATGTTTTTTATAAATGTGACTAATTCCTTATAGAATTACTGACATTTATACAGCGTGATATTGGTAGTATACAGTATTTTTATTACTAATAATCATCATGATCATGTAATATATTAGTTTCAAATGAAAGACCCTATTTTTTTCATTATCATATTGAAATTAGAAGTTCCAACTCAGTGTATTTCTTATGATATCGTCAAAAACTGTCCGTGGTATACCACAGTTGAGACTAATTCAACAGTTTTTTGATGATTTCTTTGGAAATATACCAATTTGGAATGCCTAATTTCAATATATATGTTACTGAGAAAAATATGAGCTTTCTTCTGATACCAAAATCTGCATTTTGATGGGGTAACTTGGGGATGAGGCTGACAATCAGGTTACCCACCTTTAATAATGTATACAAGGGAATGTGAGTTATATAAATTAATGTCCTTAAGATAATATGTCATAAAATATAAGGAACATGTCGATGAATTATTATATCGATACCATATTTATCATTGTAGACATATATAGATTGATTCAGTGATAAAAGCTCACATCTTTTGTTTCTACAAATAAGAACAGGTTTCTTTTGCAAGCCTTTTGGCTACACTTTATTCTTATATTTACATAATACTTACTGTAACACTGACAATTGCACATCTTTTTATAAATGGCCCACAGTTGGAACTCTTATACTTGTTAAAAAATATCCTGTAGAAATAGATCAAACGGCAGTAAATAACCTTGAGTTAAGACACATAGTTTTAATTAAACATACAAAAAGCAGAAGTTAATTTAACATGACAAAATCTAGGATAATGACATTATTTGATCCTAAAGATATAATTTATTTTTCGGATCCTACCGAAATAATTTATATTCTAACTGAAAAAACATTTAACCTGAGCCAAATATAGCAGGAGGAAAAAAAAAAAAAAAAATCTGGATTAATTAGCCTTCAAATAATTGTATAGGTATGTTTTACCATTTTTCATCTGCTTCTTTCCTTCTTCGTTCTTTCTTCAGTCAATCATTAAATCAGGCCCATACACATGATTTTTTTTGGGGGGGGGGGATTTTAATTTTTTCCTGGGGGGCGATTGTACCAACTTTTGACCAAAGCTGGTCATTTGAAATTGTTACATAACATGCTAAAAATCATCATCATTTGCATCAATACACAATCAAAAACTTAAATAAGGTTCATCCAGTAATTAAGTCAGATACTGCTGACGATTCTTGTGATTTGTCATATTTGCAAAAATGCAATGCAACTAAAACCGGGCTCTTTCCCTTACAAGCCGGCACAGAAATGTGATACTGATAATATTGCCTCTCACAATGTATATTTGATATGGACAGTCAAACTATATCATCAGCCAAAAATATGCATATTAATAAAACAACAGTTTTTGTTTGATGTTGATAGAGATTTAAATTATAAAAACAAAGTTTCCAAACTCACCTTATTAATCCTTTTTTAGACACTATAAATATATCATACACTAGAAATACTCCCAATATTGTAGCCCCATGTTCTTTGAAAAACATAGCTGCTGTCCCTGACATCAATGCCATAGCAAGCTGCTCCAAGGACGATGTACGAGCAAAACCTCTGCTGTCTTTTCTGTTCTCTGATATAGACCTAAAAGTAATAAAAACACAACATGTTATATAATAGCTTATAATGATGTGGACAGACCTTAAGTTACATTCAAGAGAACCCAAAAGTTCTAGTAAAGCGCAGATATTTATGAACCATTTTCAAGCAGGATACATACCATGCATAATGTAGAAAACCCAGTAAGAAGAACAAACATGCCAACACATCCGCTCTTCCAACAATGTTTGTAACCTGTAAAAAAAACCAGATGCACAATTTTAAATCATTATGAAAAAATGACAAAAGGTGCTGAAAAACAATAATGTGTTTGACTGCTATCTACAGTAGATAGCATATTGAAGCATTATGGTTTTCTGTTTTCTACAGTAGATAGCATGTTGGACTATTATGTAGATAGCATCCCAGCAAACACAAAACGTTTTCGACATCATTCGCAAAAGGTAATAAAAGGTTGTCAGAAAACGTTTAAATGTCGGGTTATATAAAGGGTATATTAAGAGTATAAAACGTTTTCATAACCTTAAAAACATTTTTGATAATCTCCTGCTCAGCAAACAAAAATGTTTTACAGAAAACGTTTAAATGTCGGGTTATATAAAGGGTATAAAAACGTTTTAATACCATTCCAAAAACATTCTTGAAAACTTGATACAAAACATTCAAAACAGAATGTTATTTTGGGGTTGAAAAAATATTTTGACAAAAATGTTTGCCCAAAATATTTTTAATTACGTTTTAAAAACGTTTTCATGACCTTTATATAACCTGACTTTTTAATGTTATTAAAAGGTTTTGAAAAAACATTTTAAGAACATTTCTGTGTTTGCTGGGTTCAAATATTTTAACATAATGTTATTTAAGTATTGACACAATATTTGGCAAAAATGTTTGCAAAAATAGTTTACAATGACATTTTTGAAAACATTTAAAAATATTGTTGTAGTGTGTTTTCATACAAAACGTTTTAAAACGTTATCATGACCTTTATATAACCCGACATTTTAATGTTATTAAAACGTTTTTACCTAAACCAAAAGCTAAAATATAACTTATTTAAAACGTTTTTAAAACGTTTTTGTGTTTGCTGGGATATTGGACTACTTTGACTACTTTCTACAGTAGATAGCATATTGGGCCATTATGTTTGACTGCTATCTATAGCATATTGGACCATTATGTTTGACTGCTATCTATAGTAGATAGCATATTGGACAATTATGTTTGACTGCTATCTATAGTATATAGCATATTGGACCATTATGTTTGACTAATATCTATAGTACTTAGTAGACAGCATATTGGACCATTATGTTTGCTTGCTTGCTATCTACAGTAGATAGCATATTGGACCATTATGTTTGACTGCTATCTACAGTAGATAGCATATTGGACCATTATGTTTGACTGCTATCTACAGTAGATAGCGTATTGGACCATTACATTTTACTGCTATCTACAGTAGATAGCATATAGTATTGGACCATGATTTTAGTGTTCACTACAGTAGATATTATATTGGACCATTGTTGTAGTGCTCACAACAGTACCGTAGATAGCATATTGGAGCATGATGTTTAGTGATATTTTCCACATGTAGCATATAGAGTAGATTACTGCTATGCAGCAAACACAAAAATGTTTTTTTTAAATATTAATGTGTTATAAACTGGTTTTGGTCAAAACGTTTTATAACTATTTATGTGCACATTTTCTAGATACTTTGAATACATTAAAATAAACCTTTAGTAAACCAGGTATGTTTAATTTTGCCACCCACTGTTGTACTTGAAGACCTAAAAATGTTCAGCCCCGCATTCAAGTTTTTGGTCTTATCAGTGGCACGGTTTTAGAACCCACCCTCTTTCTGCAATGTAACCCTTTTCACCATGCTCACCGTCACATCCAAGTACCATCCTTTCCACTAAAAAAAACCCTCCTCTCTCCAAGGTGAAATTATTTTGGCAGCAAAGACTTGCAGTTTGACTAACTTCAAGTTATGATTATGGTCTCTGCTATGTTGTAATGCATAAACATGGTTTTAGAGCATATTATTCAGAACTGAATTTCCTAAATATTGTCATTGCTGAAGACCCAGTGCAATCAAGCACCAAACTCCTTGGATGCAGCCATGAACATACATGCATGCATAAAAATATGCTCTTGAAACCCATATGTTTTGGCTGTGATTTGAATGCAGTAAGGAAGTAAAGTATATCTTTGCTGGTATTAAGAGCGAGTTGGATTCTACATATTTGGTATATAAAACCGACAAGCGAAACCATGGATGCCAAAATGAATTCCTAACTATATGATGTTGGGCCGAGAGTTGTCTGACGATGAACACGTACATTGTACATAATCAGGTTTGTAGAGTAATCCAATAAGAAATCCAATCAAACGAATAGTAAAGCCATGTGTTAATGATTATGCACATTGATGCTTATTGATTTAATAGTTGCCTTGATTTATATTGCTGGCCTCTCTCTTTCTCTGCTAAAAGGTCACCACTTGTTTGGCATGTAAAAAATTACTTCAATATTTTCATCTGCTATATCATTGGTTTTTTTTTATTTCTTGTGTGTGCATGTGTGTGATAAGGAGGGGGGTAACCAGGGTGATACTTCGCACCAGATCTTCACCCAGTATTATTTTTCAATATAATTCAAGGTCATGCAGACTCGCTCATTGGATTTTGTCACATAATCTTCCGTAGATTCAGAATAGGAAATTTAATTACAAAGTGCACAATATGTAATTAGAATTCTAAGGATTGAAGAAACTGACTTAAAGATGCATGTAAGTTGATGGTGACTCTAGAAATATAAATCAAAACAGTGGCATATTGTCGTAGGGGCACGGGGGGCACATGCCCCCAATCAATTGAAAAATTTAGAAAATCCCATAGAAAAATTGCTGAAAAATGGCTTGTGCCTCCCAATCAGACCCGATCGGTGCTCCACGCTACGCCACTGGATCCAAATGTTAAAACAATGACTTAAACAACTCAACATCTTAAACTTAAAGAGAAAACTATGTTGAGTCCACTTATAACAGAAAAGCATTATAAATACCATGTTTCCTTTTTTCTTTTTATGTTATTAATGTACACTCAACAGGGAGCATCACCTCATAAATGAGCACACCGCTTAAGCACAAAAATGACATTTCTATAGCATACGAGCAAATATTGATTTTTCAAAAATCAACACTTATGCAAAATACAAATTGCTTCTTTAAGCAGTTAAATTTCCTGTTGTGTGTTGCCATCATATCTTGATTTAAATTAGAATTTATGCAGGAAATTGAAAGATTTTTATCATTTGATGAAAACAAAGCTCAAGAGAAATAAAAGTGAGAATAATTTCTACAAAGTGTCAGTATTGTTCATCTCTCATGCACGTTCCCAATTTTGATCCTATTTGATGAGAAATCAATATTCTCCATGCGGAATGAGACTATGCATTACAGGATGATGTGTAATGGGCTATTCCATTTAAAATCCACACTACCCCTGTGGAGATTTAGCTAAAGTCTTCCACAGGGGGAGTATGAGTTTCAAATTGAATAGACAATTGGGTAACTTCCATTCAAAATACTCACTCCACTTGTGGAACATATAGATATGACCATATTACAATGGGAGTATGGCTTTTGAAATGAATAACTCTGACTAATTATATATGACAAACATGCTCCCCCTGTGGAAGATATTTCCAAAATCTTCCACAGGGGTAGTGTGGATTTTAAATGGAATAGCCCAATGGTATCATCTATTTGAAAATGTTTATTTTTTGATGAATCTACCAGTCAATGTTGTATTCCATTTCTTATTGAAATGAATGATTCATCATATTCTTCAAGGATGATTATTACACTGCATTGCAACTAATACTCCACAGCACACAATGTCTATAGCATTTTATTATAAGCAATTAAAATATAGCAAAATGTGCTTTTATTTGGGAGAAATTATTTTGGCATATGGTATACATGTATGTACAATGTTGACAGGCACTTTCAAAACAAGATATGAATTAAATTAATATCTAAGTTCAAGTATTTGTGTATGTGAATGTGGGGTGTGGGTGTTGAAGCTATTTCTTTCAAAAGCCTGCAAGTTATTCTTACTAGCCTTGGCATAAGAAAAGTGTTATACAGTTTGTATATAGTACTAATTAAAGTATGGATTCTAAAAGCCACAGGTCTGCTCAAAATTAGGGAATGCAACATTTAATAATTATGTAATGTTAAATCATCACTATGTAAGTTCAGAGATAATCATCAATGCAAAACAAAAATATGAGTAAAGTAAAAACTTAAAATCATGAAAATTACCACTTTTTGCAGCAATTTCACACAAAATTGGTTGATTTTTCCCCCCTGAAATTCACTTCCCCCCCCCCCACGAAAAATTCCTGGTGCCACCACTGTTATGCCAGTATTTCAATCCCTTTTGGTATGTAAGCAGGTCCCATATAGAATATTGTGTGAATAAATAAGTAGGTTAACCCACTTTTGACATATTGGGCTGTTCCATTTAAAATCCACACTACCCCTGTGAAAGATTTAGCTAATGTCTTCCACAGAGGGAGTAAGAGTTTCGAATAGAATAGACGATTAGGTATCTTCCATTTGAAATACTCACTCCAGTTGTGGACGATAAAGGTAAAGCCATAATAAATAATAAATAAATAAATGTAGACATTTATATAGCGCTTTATGCCGTAAACAGCCTCTAAGCGCTTTACATTTATTCTGCCGTCATTAGAATATGTCGGAACCACGTTTGCAGCCTACAAGTGGCGCAGGGTCCATCAGTACAACGACTGTGACTACCCCTAACAGCTTCCCACTGCACCTGGGTGGGGTGAGGCTATGGGTGAGGTGAGGCAGAGCGCCTTGCCCAAGGGCGCAACACGGTGGTGGGACGGGAAATCGAACCCACGCACGTCGAGCAAGCTCTCAGATTATGAGTCCAAGGCCGTAACCACTGAGCCACCGTGCCCTCTAAGATTTTTAGAGGAGTATGGGTTTTAAAATGATTAACTCTGACCAATTACATTTGAAAAACATACTCCCCCTATGGAACATATTTCCAAAATCTTCCACAGGGGTAGTGTGGATTTCAACTGGAATAGCCCATTTTGGCTTACAAAACCCAAACAAAACATCTTTGAGCCCTAATATTTCCGCGGGGACAATGAACAAAATATGAGTTTTCCAAAGATGAAAATATCTACAATTTGATCGGAAAAAGTGCGGATGTAAGCTTGTTGATCGGACCACCCTCATTTAAAAGCTGCTTTGTGCTGTAAATCCCATTAAATTGATTCAGATTTTATAATGTGGGCAATATTCATGCTGATGAGAGTAAAATAAAAATACAAAAGAGTTTGAGCGATGAGTTGAACTCAGAACGCATACTTTTAACGAAGGAGTCACTTAGCTTAATCACATATCATACATGTGTGTGTGATATATTATATAGCAGGGATTGAGTGACAGCACACAGGGATTCGTGTACTCCTATCATGGATACACATTTTAGCTCTACCATGTCTTCTTAATGTAATCAAGTTGTATCTGAAATGGCTGCATTTAGTATTAATATCTTTGAGTCCTAATATTTCCGCGGGGACAATGAACAAAATATGAGTTTTCCAAAGATGAAAATATCTACAATTTGATCGGAAAAAGTGCGGATGTAAGCTTGTTGATCGGACCACCCTCATTTAAAAGCTGCTTTGTGCTGTAAATCCCATTAAATTGATTCAGATTTTATAATGTGGGCAATATTCATGCTGATGAGAGTAAAATAAAAATACAAAAGAGTTTGAGCGATGAGTTGAACTCAGAACGCATACTTTTAACGAAGGAGTCACTTAGCTTAATCACATATCATACATGTGTGTGTGATATATTATATAGCAGGGATTGAGTGACAGCACACAGGGATTCGTGTACTCCTATCATGGATACACATTTTAGCTCTACCATGTCTTCTTAATGTAATCAAGTTGTATCTGAAATGGCTGCATTTAGTATTAATATCACAGGGCTAAATTGGCAAGCCTGTTAGTATTCTAGTCATGTAAGGGATGGGGGACAGTGAGCCTGATTATGGAGAGTTGGGGACACCAGTCATGTTATGTCCATTTTTGGATGGAATTTGAAACCACTGACTCACAAGATTTTATTGTTTTCTCTCATAGGCGTAGATCCCAGGGCGTAGATCCCCTAATACTTTGGCAGGGGGGGGGTGGTCCATACAATCATCCCCCCATGCAATGTTGATGCCTATATGTGGGTTTCTGACCAAATAAAACCTCATATTTGGCCATTTTAGCCCCAAAAGTGCTTTTTTTTTTTTTTTTTTTTTTTAATTTATTCCACTTTTGCACCATGTTTCAACAGTTTTGCTTCAAAATAGCACAATATTTGTACCAACAACTTATTATGTCACCAAAAGGTGCTGGATTCACCATCAAGAATTTTTTTCCAACCCCTCCCCCCCCCCTCCCCAATGTCACGAAGAAATCTACACCACTGTTTTCTCTTCATCATACTGGCACAGGCAGAGTAGAGGGAATCAAACCATATTAATCAGAGCCTTTTCCTTCAGTTGCCCCCCACAAACAAATGAACTGGCATTTGAACAAGGATATCTTGCTCCTCTCATAAATGCTACACTCTCCCTGCTGTCCCTCAATTACTAAAGCCTGAGTATGCTAGTAATATAGGGTATTTGGTGCATGCCCCTCCATACCAAGTGTTTCCTTCCCCTGATGCCCCCAAGAGCTGATACTTTCTACTGGTATCCAAAGAGAAAATATTTCCCCCACTCACATACTCCCACCCTGCTACCCCTTATGACAGACTGTAAAATGTGGCATAAGAAAGCCAAGTTGCAGTTGAAAATATTTGGTATTAAACAGTAATTCTTTATCCTAAAGATGTTAATGGTAAATCACCTTAAAACAAGTTTGGCAACATTGGGCTATTCCAGTTGAAATCCACACTACCCCTGTGTAAGATTTAGCTAAAGTCTTCCACAGAGGGAGTGTGGGTTTTGAATAAAATAGACAGTTGGGTGACTTCTATTTGAGATACTCACTCCAGTTGTGGAAGATATAGGTAAAGCCATAATACAGAGGGAGTATGGGTTTCAAAATGAATAACCCTGACCAATTACATTTGAAAAACATACTCCCCCTGTGGAAGATATTTCCAAAATCTTCCACAGGGGTAGTGTGGATTTCAACTGGAATAGCCCAATTATCATGATACAACATGCAGCAGCCATGTTTGATACAACATTCTTGCATTAATAGGACAAAATATGTCAAATGTATCATCACTCAAACATATTAATTTCACTTACAAAGCTTAGTTTGAAGCCTGTTGCTTTGTGTAAAAGTCAACTTGATTTTATCTCTATGTGCTAACAGTCATGTTGATACATGCTGCAGGCTAACAGCATTAAGGTTGGTCTTAACTTTTGGGTCTCATAACTGCTCATTATTGTTGGTCTAAAGTATACATATTTATATATATGACAAACACTTGACAAATCCATCTGTGATGTTACATTTTGGAAAAAATGTTTAGTTTTGGAGAAAATGCAAAAGAAATTATTTTTCCACTCAAATGTTTTTTGATAACATAACAAGACGATTCTTCAGTATATTTTTTTAAAGATAATTTTCAAACACTAGACAAATATCTATACTTTGATTAGTTAGTCAAAATCAAAAAACAAATAAAAAATCAGTTCCTAGATGTTTATATCTAGTTTTTGAAAATTAATAATAAAAAAAAATTGCTGAAGAATTTTTTGGTTATGTTGTCCAAAATAAATTGGGTCAAAGCAAATGATTGGGGGGTTCCAAAACTGAGCACTTTTACTTAAATTTGACATCACAGATGAATTTGTCAAGCGTTTGCCATTCTAAATATACCTTTATATGCTTTAGATTAACAATTTAGCAGTTATGAGGCTCAAAAGTTTCCATATACAGGTTTAAGACCAACCTTTTGACAGACCATAGTTTGATAAACAATATCCGTAACAATTTCTTTAGAAAAAAGTAGACACACTTTCCGTCTCTTCTTGTAGGTTGGTCAGGAAGTCATTCAATCATTAGCCACTTGCAGGTTCCGCCATTATGCACTATATGCGGGAGAGCCTCGAACTGGCAGCATACATGAAAGGAGGAATTACGTAACCTTACACAGAATGTTATATGACTGGTTCAATTCCCATTCATGTATGCTGCCAGTTCGAGGCTCTCACCGCACATAGTGCATAATGGCGGAACCGTGCAAGTGGCGAATTGTTGTGAAGTTGAATCAAATAGAAATGAAAAAAAGGTAATTGGTCAGGCATGCATTAAAAGCTTTCGTTTTGGAGAAAACTTACGGCTTCTGTGTGTATTGGGTGCACAGTAAACAGCAGGCCAGCAAGGTATCCAGATACATCATCTTTGAAGATGAGAGACTTGCAGATGTAGGTATACAGGTCCGATGTGATCATATGAAGGACTATATTCACACAATGATAACCTCGTGGAGTAAAACCGGATAAAAGGTGATTAAATCTGTAAGAAACAAGAATATTATAGTTAAAATTGCAAGTCAACCATCAGACTGTATATTATGTTTCAGTTAAAATTTATTAGTATAATCATAATTGCATAAAACTAATCTAATACACACACATTTCATGTAAATTTTCCAAATTGTTTACTAATTTTGGCGTAATTGTATCAAATCTTATTTTGGTTTTGAGTCACAGAAATTTGGAAAAGGTGTCAATATACATTTTAATCATAATTGTATAGGTGACATTCTAATGTATAATTAAGTCTAATTTGATGAACCTTCTCAAGGCTTATACTAAGCAGGCACCCAAGCTTTTTTACCCCATGGATGCCTAATTTTGGCTCCTGGTGTGTCCAATATTTTACTCTATAATACAAACTATAGGACCAAGTGCAATCTTTGGGACCAGGGAGCTCATTTTAGCTCCTGGTCCAGGCATACTTAATATAAGGCCTGAACCTTCTACATAACCAAAGTTATAAGAGTTGAGGCAGAACTTATTGAATGACCCTAATACTAACATCCCAATTATAGCACACTTGGTTGCAGTGCCACTGTTCATGTCAATGTTCGTATGCATAGACCAGTCTCAATTTAACAAGTGCTGCCTATGGGATGGTCAGATCACATCACATCACATCACAAATATCAAATTCATCAATGGTAAAACAAAGCAAAATTTGGTTTTATGTTACCAAGTATACAACACTCTATCTAAAGTGCCCATTTCTTTTATTCATGGTAGGGCATTCAGACTAGTAATCAATTTGGTTGTTTGGTCAAAAGGTGAAGAACCTTCTAGAATCTATAAAAGAGCAGCAAACTTGAATTCTCAGTCTACCTATTAGGCATCCACTCAACAAATTACCTTTTTTTAAAGGAACGGAATGCATGAATGAAAAATTAGAGAGGAACAAAATAAACAATCTTTCCAGTAAAATATATCACGACCTGATACAGTCACTCACTTGCTGATGAACATGAGGAAAGATGGAGTACCATCTAAAAATTCCGAGGTAGGAATTAATTCTTTGTGTTTGGATCAAAAGTTTAAATCAAAATCATAAACCATCTTTGTTTTCCCAATTCTATCATTAATTGCATCACAGTCTTTTTTTTTTCATTGAGCAGTTATCAGTTATTGAGATATGACATTTATATCAAACCAGTCCTCTCAGGGGAAAGATATGTAACATGATCAGGGAATGAGTCGGATGTCGCTAATATTGTATTTGAGATATTGGCAAAACCAGTGTTGATATTCTTTTTGTTTTATGTTATTTTCAGCCATTGATAAATTGCTCATAAGGCAGTAACCAGATATCAAATTTTAATGGGCTTTGCATCAAACTGTAGAATTTATAAACTGTCAGAAAATGATATATTAACATTTTACAACTGTGTGGGTGAAAAAAAATGTTATGATATTTCCCCCAATTTGTGAGAGTAATTGACACTTCATGCTGATTGGCTACATGTAATAATTGACAATGCTATAATAGCAGAATGTCTGCATTTGGGGAGAAAAGGTTTCCATCGTTTCTTTCCATTCTCCAGTTCCAAACTGTAGGCAACTTGAAACCCTCTATGAATCTATATTGCCTTATATACAGTGAATTGAATTGAAAGGCAAGCTTGTAGGAGAGAGAAAACACACAAATGTAAGTGAGTGAGTAAGTTAATTTGTCTGTGATTCAACTCCATTTTATTTACTTCTGCATCAAAAGAGTTGTCTTCCTTGAAGACTGCTAGCCATGGACCAAAGACGTGACGGTATATACACACAAGAACTTGCACGCACGCATACAGACAGACGGACCAATGAGGCATGACTTACATGATCTAGCCAATAACCCTAAGGCTTTGAACTCAACAAGCACATGGTCACTGATGCATAGAGGTGTTTACTACGCGGCTAACAAACGAGCATACAAATTATATAGAGCGATGTGAACATATATATTTTAACAAATAAAAACATGATTTGTTATTCATACCCACACTTTTACTTGGAGGCTTAACTCGAGTGCATACAAAGTGACAATATTCAAGGAAAATTATTTCTTTACTAACTTTTGAAATACTTTTTGTGTAAGTTAAGGTAGAATATGGTATCTGCTTGCAGCATATTACGAAATTAAACCAACTATTTGATGTAAAGCAGCGGTTTATCTTGAATATTACAGTCTCCAATCATTTGTAGTAAGATGCATGCATACATACAAAATTATCTAAATCAGCCACTATGCATCCAAAAATGCAGGCATGTCCATTCCCTCATACATCATTTATTGGGGAGACATGGCAACAATTCTGCTAGTTTAAGGTTATTAATTATTTTAAACTGTTGTGATTTGGTAGTTCACAGCATCTTACGAATGGTAGTGAGCTTTGGCAAAAACTGCATTGCTCAATTCATAGCGAGTGTGTAGAAGCATTAAAATATCACAGATATACTTTTATAGGTGCTGCGGTTCTTGAGTTACGTTGTAAAGAGGGCTGAAACAACAACACTTTTGTAAAACGTACATAACTCATTAACAACAATAAATTAAGCAAATTTGCAAAGTTTACGATTTGTAGAATGAACTTTTGCAAAACATCAAGGTGTTATTTTTCAATAATATATTGATCTAGATAATGAAAATAGATTTTTAGGTTGCTTCGACCAACAATACCTTGTCTACCCTTAACTCAGTCATGAGGCACCATTTCAAATTGGTATAGTGCCCAGTGTGGCGGAGAAAACATTTTTAGGTTTTAGCAGAAAGGATTTTGATTATGGAAAGAGTTTTAGATAATCTACTGGAGTATAGTAAATTAATAACAATTAACCATTTTTGAGCTATCTTCAGTAGATAGCTCTTTGATGATCTGATCATGAACAATTAACCATTTTTTGCTATCTTCGGTAGATAACTCTTCTGATGATCCAATTAACCGATCAGGTTAATCTGATCAGGAACAATTATCCATTTTTGAACTATCTTTAGTGGATAGCTCTTCTGATGATGAACAATTAACCATTTTGAGCCATCTTCGGTAGATAACTCTTCTGATGATCCAATTAACCGCTTTTGAGCTATCTTCAGTAGATAGCTCATTATATCTGATTATGAACAATTAACCATTTTTTGTTATCTTTAGTAGATTGTCTTTTGGTGATCTGATCATGAACAATTATCCATTTTTGAACTATCTTTAGTGGATAGCTCTTCTGATGATGAACAATTTTAAAACCATTGAGCTATCTTCAGTAGATAGCTCTCCTTATATATCTGATTATGAACAATTAACCATTTTTTGCTATCTTCAGTCGATTGCTCTTCTGGTGATCTGATCATAAATAATTAACCATTTTTCTTCTGATGATCTGATCATAAATAATTAACCATTTTGAGCTATCTTCAGTAGATAGCTCTGCTGATGATCTGATCATATACCTTATACATTGTGGTGTTTTCAACCAAAGTAGTTGTATTCATACAGAAATGGCATTGAACAATTCATTCAGATTCAGAAAAACATAGTACTGATATTATAGTAAAGAAAATATGTGACCATCCTGCACAACTGACCCTGAAGTCGCCAATCGTCATTTTTGAGATATTCAACCAAAATATTCTGCTTGAAATTAGCTTTAAAATGATGTATATCATGTCTATAGTACTTTTTTTTTT